>NC_056727.1:79786896-79829396 GCF_019279795.1 Protopterus annectens | reverse complement strand
GTACATATGTACACACACAAACACTTGCCACAGATGAGATTCAAACCCACACCAGTGTAGTTACTGCTACTACATTGTTGCGCATTTATGCCACACACCATGGAGCTTACATGCTGGTGAGCTCTCCACAGGTATCTTTAAAGGTGACTAACATCAGCAGCAGTGCTAAAGGAGGGGTAAGGGGAGAGTAATATGTGTGAATGTCCATAATATCAGGTATTATCAAGAACACACATACTCTTTCTTACACAAACACACACAGTTTCAAAGTTATGTCTGAGATTATAACTCCTACCTAACTAGTATATTACAGTATTGCATTATGTGGCTATCGCAAGCGCCACAGAGCTTATGGGGCTGGCTTTTGTCCAAAGGGGTATTTCAAGGTGACTGACATCAGCAGGCTTGCTAAAGTAGGGCAATGGGAAGTGTAGTGATTGTGAATGACCTCAAAATCATTAATCTTAACACACACACACACACACACACACACACACACACACACACACACACACACACACACACACACACACACACACACACACACACACACACACACACACACACACACACACACACACACACACAGAGTTTCACAGTTGCCATGTCTGGGATTAAATCTCCTTCCTAACTATTATGTTACACTAAAGCATTACGCAGTTATCACAAGTGCCACGGAGCTTATGGGGCTGGCTCTTGCCCAAAGGTGTATTTCAAGGTGACTGACATCAGCAGACTTGTTAAAGTAGGGCAATGGGAGGTGTAGTGACTGCGGATGGCCTCAAAATCATTAATCTCCACAAGCACATAGAGTTTTGCAGTTGCCATATCTGGGATTAGAACTCCTACCTAACTAGTAGTGTAACATACTAGCTAGGTAGAAGTTCTAATCCCAGACACACAGAGTTTCACTGTTGCAATGTATGGGTTTAGAACTCCTACCTAACTAGTATGTTACACTATAGCATTACGCAGTTATTGCAAGTGCCACGGAACTTATGGGGCTTAGGTTTGATGAGAGGGTTATTTCATGGTGACTGACATCAGCATGAGTGCTAACATGGGCAATTGGAAGTGCAATGTGTGTGAAAAGACCATAAACCATTCCTCTGGAAACACACACAACACTCAGTCACACACAACTTTACATTTGACAGGACTGGGTATACAAATGCTAGATGAATACTGATTTGTGCTATCATGTTACACAGTTATTACAAGCACCACAAACACTATAGGGCTGAGGGCTACCAAATGCAATGTCTACAGTGATTGACAGCACATCATATGATATTGGCCAATTGGATGTGTGGTGGGTGGAACAGGCCTCATGATGGAAATCTCTTTGTCACTGTCTGTCTCTCTCTTCTACACATCTCTGTGTGTGTATGTTTGACATATTATAGTGTGTTGGCCTTGGATATGTGTGAATATTCCTATCCAATATGTGTGCAAAGCACGAATGGTGTACAATGTAGTGTGCATGCACAGACATCTGCGACTGACAGATATGTATAGTCTACTGTTGTTGTCAGACATGGGCTTCATTTTTCTAAGTGTAGGAGCATGCCCATTATGACCTTCTGTATTGAGTGTGTGAGTCCATTCCAGGTAGGTTGTACTCTAGTCCAGGATTTGGAGTTCTACGCCTACAGCTAGTGACCTGTTTCTGCAGGATATCTGTAGATAGGTTGACAATATGGAGTCACAGTGAGCGAAAGATAGTGGGATATTGTAACTGTCGTGTCAGTGCTGCTTGTGTTACATGGTTGGTGTTAGCAGAGATATCCAGACATATGTACTGTTTTATACTGTGGTATATTTTGTCATCAACTACTGACAAATATGCTCAGTTATTACCTGGGAAATACAAGATTAATGAAGCTGTGTCCAGTATTTGGTCTGCAGCCTACGTATTCTTGCACACTCATGCATTTTTGGAGGGGTAGCTGCAGAGACTTGCTGATGGGTCTGTGTAAATGGTCCAGCACCTTAGTACTGCAGTGGCTGAGGATCCCCTGCTTGTACATATATCAACGTAACAGAATGTCCGTATCCTGCTGTGGCCATACTTCTCAGCTGTACACATTCACCCAGGTTACCCAGAGGCAAGGCTCATATATCTGGTCAGTTCCCCTTCACATTGTGGTTAATGAGCAGGTTTGTAGCTACCCATTGCTGGGTTTGCAGGCAGGCGTAGTATGGGCACACATCAGAGTTTCAGACTTCGCACACTCCATAATGGCCATGCTTCTATATCCCCCTCTCGTTATTCTATCATCTTCCTAACAATATACGAGCGATACTGAGAAGTATCCCTATAGTTGTTCCTTTTTCTCAGCAGTATTTAGAGGTTGGTCCACAGTTCATGCAGTAGGACATGGTGGTCATGCTACTGGGATTTGCCAGCATGGCCTTGCATTTGTGTTCTGTGGACTGTGTTATTTTGTTAGTTGGGACCCTATGAGATAACATACATTGGTAGTACAGGTGAGGCACAGGCCTTTGACAGAGAACTGTAGGGCATTTGGTAGTGATTTAGGCCATCTGTAGCAAGCCAGTGCATTCTGTCACTTTTACATTCCTAGGCTGCGAGCCACTGGATTCCTCTGGGGTGACAGGGTAAGTGTGTGAGGTGTTAATGGCAATAGTTCCTGTCCATATTAATCCATTGGTCTGGATGCTGGCAGGGTGCTGCTTACAGCTAGGGACACACCTGCATGGAGCACCTCTTCAGCATGCTGCATTCTGTGGGTATTCCCATACAGAAGTGGGGGGATAATACTGTACTCATTCCCAACAGCAGGGATATGACCTGTGATAAACCTGTTGGTGATGGTGAGGTGAGCTTAGTCCATGTGTGATATGGAAGTGTCTTGCAGCTGACTCACAGTTATACCTGGGACATTCCCCTTATGCTACCTTGTGCGGGGACATAGGCAGTCTCTCATTACTTCATAACTGTGCCTTTTGTCATCTGCCAGTGATTGGCCAGACTATATAAGTATTCCATACTACACAGACAACTCATGTGCTGCTAACCTGTATGTACAATTCCAAAGGTGTGTGCAGTTGACAGTTACATTTTATGTACTCTGTCTAGGGTACTTCGACCTGTGCACTGTGTGTATGTCTGTGACCACATTCATGACATGTCCATCTTTCAGATGGTGACAGATATTGACATCTGGACAGTGAGTATGGATGACTGCTGAATTGGGTATTGCTGGGATGCATTGTGGTTGTCACTGCAGTTGTCAAAACATGGCCCTGTCATTATCAACAGTACCGGCCATAGGCCACCAAGACACAAAGCTCCATGCCTACACACGGACCACTTGCACACAATATAGAGCACACAACAACCTAACACATGGGCCCCTACATATTCTAAACACGCAGCAATCTATCCTGTAAATTGGGCCAACTCAGGTAATCTGTGCTCCACTGTTATTAAACCCACACATACATGTTACTGCATTTCTACATAGGATTGTGGGGGGGGGGGGCACACCTGCTAACTGTAAACATTTGCTATGACTGTACTGGTATTTCAGCTACCCTGTTGGCTTCTATTTTCTTTTGTATTCTAACCTATCAAGCAGACTAGAGGCATATCATTAGTGTAAAAATCTTAGGTTTTATTGACCTACATTTCAGTTTTAGACTTCTTACACTTCAGAACTAACATACAACTGGCAGACCTGTTGTCTGTCTGTGTAGGTCTGGAGAGGGGCTGTTTACCATTGCCATCAACTGGAGGCCTTAGCACAGCCTTTCTTTATGGTCTTCTACACCTGTCCTGCTGGCTGAGGGTGGTGTTGGGTATGTGAGCCTCACTGACATGCATGTGTGTGTCCTATGGATACACATTTGGGCCACCACATTTACTGAAGTGGGATTTGTCACCTTGTCTAGTACTACCTAATTTTTTCACACCAGTATTTGTTATAGATTTCATGCTGCCCATATAGGTGTCCACTATCTGCTGCCATCTCATTCACCCACCCGACTCCCTTGCATGCTCACATCCATGCCATAGATACAACTAGCAGAACATAGTACTCCATTCAGCAATTGATAGGAAGAGTAACTTATCTTGTGGCTGTGCCAGTATTGAGCATGGTGCTGGAGGGCTGACTATGTTGGATGCACATAGTACACTCCCTATACATGGTAAAGCACAGGTAGCATCATATTTGGCATCCCTTTTACTGTATGTGCGAGTCAGAGAGATGTGCCTTTCCCTGGTCTCTGCCATGTCAGTGTATGTGCTATGTATTGCCTCTTTGCCAAAGCCTGGGCATACTGGGTATGCCTCCTTCTGCCTACATGGGCAGGCTCAGGTTGTTCCTCCTCTGAGTCTCTCTGTGCCTGTGATGGCCTTGGCAATAGTGGAGGGCTGTGTGGCCCTGCTCCATGCTGCTCCTGCTGCAGCTGTTTCCGCAGGATCATATTGAGTAGCTTGACATATGTAAAGAAAATTTGTGTACATGTAACTGAAGAGTACTGCGAGGCTCCACCGGATATGTATAGGCACCGAAACCATGACTTGAGCATCCCAAACACACGCTCTATTATAATTCTGGTTTGTGTGTGTGGCTCATTATGTAGTTCTTGTTCAGGTGTGTGTGCATTTCTGATGGGTCTCATCAGCCATGGCTCCAGTGCGTAACCAGCATCCCCCTTTAAGTGGCCATATGGGATGTCCCCACTGGCAAATTTTTGGTACAGCTGTGTCATATGCCAGATGTGGGAGTCATGATAGCTTCCAGGTCTGCCAGCACACACATTCAAGATAATGCCCTGGGCATCGCACACAACCTGGCAGTTAATGGAGGGGGGAAGCCCTTGTGGTATATGTAGACCCTACCCTGTTCACTGGGTGGTGCTTTGATGTGTATGTGCGTGCAATCTGTAGCACCAACTACCGCAGGGTATTCTGCTATTTGGTGGAAGAGATGCATATTGCTGGTCAACGCCTCATGGGTGTTGAGGAAATATATGTGCTCACCGGCATGTGCTGACATGGCATCCAGGAACTGGTGGACTACCCTGGATGCTGATGCCTGTGAGATCCCCATGATATTCCCAGCTGGCCTTTGAAGGTACCTGTGGCTATTACTGTTAAGCCTACATATACAGTGGTATCCACTGGGATGGGTTCCCCTCTGTTGGTTCTGTGTGTGAGGTGTGGCCGGCACAGCTCAACAATTTGCCATAAAATGCCCCTGTCCACCCTATAGCACTCCACTATCTCCAACTCATGTAGCTCCTGCTAGTTTAGCCTTGGTCTGTACACTCTTCTCCTCCTCCTCACTGTTGTTTGGTCATCAGCATTCACATCCTCACCACCCTCAGTCTCTTCCACATATTGATGTATGAGATCGACAGCAGCCCGTAACATTTTGTTAGTTTTGTCAGGTAAAATTTCCCCGTCTGTGTACACTGGTGGTGTAGAGTTTGTGGGAAAAAATAGAGTGAAAGGTGTTTGCATAGTTTATAGTAGTGTGCTGTGCTGGGCTAGGCTGCTGCCTGTGTAATTGGCTGATTCTGATACATTTCACCTGCCAGCTATGCTAGTTCTCCTTGATTGCCTTCCTACTGCTGTTTACTCTTCCCATTGCCTTCCCATTTAAGACCCGTGGGGCGGCGGGCATACCCTGTGATCAGATGTGAACAGCGCTGCTATTTCCTGTTTTTTTTTTTGTTTTTATTTAATACCCAGTGCGCAGCTCGCACCCCAGTTTAGGCAATGTAAACACTGCTAGGCAGCCTCAGACACATCCCCCTTTCTTAACTATGCTTAGCTAAGGGAAAACACGGGCCACGAGCTCCAATAAGCTTACAGCATGCATGACACTCCCCCTTATGAGGTCATCTACCTGATGTTCTTCATCTCACATTGCTGCAGTCCTTACACTTGGGTAGTCCGCTGTCCTCGGTCGGCCCGAATATCAAAGTATAAGGCTGACGTCGGTCAAGGCGCATTTGACTGACATCAGGACGTCAGGGTACAAATGCGCATGACCGACGTCATATCCTCAGTCTTTTTTGCCGCATGGTCCGATGCAGAAGCAGCATTGCAAGTGCCGGTTGGCGTTCTGAGATTTTTCGATTTCGAAGTTTCAGACCGAGTTCAAAGTTGGCTAAGTACCCCGTTGGGGAATATTTTAGTTTTTTCTTGCCTCAGTGATTTACCGGATGTCAGAAAAAGTCAATAATTGCATTTCTTGTGGGAAACAGATACCGCATAGAGATTATCATACTTTGTGTATTCCTTGCTTAGGGCCTGAGCACGACGTTGTTGGCTGCAACTCTTGTGCTAGATTTAATAAATGCACTATAAAGAGAAGGTTGGATTGTGCAAGGTTAGTCTTTGGGAAGCGGTGTAATTATAAAATGCCGTCGGATGCTCCGACGCCCGCTTCTTCGAAGAAGCGCAAGGACAAGGCAGTTAAGCCTAGGCTAGAAGAACCGTCTGTACCGGACGCCGGTTCTTTAGAGGTGTCGGTGGAGCCGGTGGCTCCACCGGAGGTTTCTTTGTGTTCCCAGGGTGAGACCTTATTATTGCAAGATGTGGCCTCTCAGGAGGCAAGTCAGGCTGAAGGGGCTCCTCAGCTTACTATACTCCCCTCCCTTCCTAGGGTGGCTAGGCCTTCTCCTTCTGTTTCTAAGGCTTCTCCCAGGGGCAGGCCAGGCTTGGCTTCAGTTGGTGTTACCCCTAGCTCTTCAGGTACTGTGTCCAAGAAGCATATGCTTAAAATGGCAGAAGATTTGATTACTTTAATTAGGGGTTCTATGCCCCCTCCTGATAAGAGACCTAGGATGGAGCCTGAGCTGGGGGGTTTTGAGCAGGCTTCAGATGTTTCAGAGTCTTCGGCTGAAGACTTGCAGGAGTACTCTCCTTATTCTGATTCTGATGTGGATGATTCTACTCCTTCTGCTTCTCCTCCTGAGGATTTTTCTTTTTCAGAAACTCTTCATTCCATGAGGGAGCATTTTAAGTGGGAAGGTCAGGATTTCTCTGATTCCAGGAAAAGGCTTAGGGAATTTTTGTTTTTACCCCAGCATAGGCCTTTGGCTATACCTCCTGTTTTGGATGTAGTAGAAGATGTTTTTACAGAGGCTTCTCTTAATCCTGATTCTTTGCCTCCTGCTCCTGTTAAGCCGGATAGGTATTACAGGGTGCCTGAAGCTCATAAGTATCTTTTTAAGAGTCCTAGGGCTGACCCAGAAACTGTTAGTCAGGGGCCTAAAGGTGTTAAGGCTTCTGTTGTTAAGAATCCGGTTCCTGCTGACAAAGAGGCTACGGCCTTGGATAGATGGGGAAAGAAAGTTTATACTTCTTCTACTCTGGCTATGAGGGCTTTGAATTGCCAGTTTCACATGTTGAAATACCAGAACTATCTCCTTTCACAATTAAAGTCTAAGGTTGATGCTCTGGCAGTAGGTATTGATTGTAAAGAGTTGCAAGATTTAGTGCATGTTTCTGAACAGGTGGGTAAGCATTCTTTGCAATGTGGTTTTGATGCTGTACAGGCCTCGTCTAGGGTGGCTGCCACTGGGTCAGTTCTTCGCAGGCATGCCTGGCTATGGGATCAGAATTTGTCTGATCATGTTAAAACAAGGATTTTAGATGCTCCTTTACAATCTGACGTGTTGTTTGGTCCTCCTGTGGAGACAGTTTTAAAGAAAATGGAGGACAAGGCTAAGTCTATGCAGACTGTTAAAGATTTTTTGCAGGTCCAGCCTCCAAAGTTTAGTAGAAATTGGCCTACTAAGGGGTGGACGTATCCTTCTTATGATTCCCAGTCTAGGGGTAGATCTAGATGTGGTAGGGGCAGAGCTCAGGGCTCTTTCAGGCCTAGAACAGGGAGTTCTCCTGCACAGTCTTCGGGTGAGGGCAGGGGTCAGTCCTTTCGTAAACAGACCCAATGACCTACCTTTTCAGCTGCCAGAGCCTTCTCATCTGGCAGCACCTTTGGGAGGAAGGTTGGCACTTTTCAAAGAAAATTGGAGTTTAATTACCCAAGACAGATGGGTATTGGATATCATACACCACGGCTACAGGTTTTATTTCCATACCTTGCCTCCTTTCAAAGGCATGCCAGACGTTCCTCCTCAACAAAGAATAGAGGCTCACAAGCAGGTTTCTCTGTTGCTCCAAATAGGGGCCATACAGCCGGTCCCTATGCCAGAAGTGGGCCTAGGATTTTATTCTCACCTGTTCCTAGTACCAAAGAAGGGGAACACGTGGAGACCAATTTTGGATTTATCTATCCTCAACACTTATCTGGACATTCCCAAGTTCAAAATGTTGACGTTGCAGCAGCTTTTACCTCTGCTGGGCAAAGATCATTGGATGGTAACTTTGGATCTCAAGGAGGCTTACCTTCATGTTCCTATCAGACTAAGTTGCAGGAAGTATCTGCGTTTTCGAGCTGGGACTTCTCACTATCAGTTCTCTGCATTGCCCTTTGGCTTATCTACTGCGCCCAGAGTGTTCACGAATGTTCTGGCTCCAGTGATAGCTTTCTTCAGGATAAAAGGAATACAGATCTATCCTTATTTGGACGACTGCCTGATTCTGGCTCAAGGAAGGGAAGAGCTTCTTCATCATTTGGAATATGTGATAGCAGTGCTAAGATGCCTAGGGTATTCTGTGAACGAAATAAAGTCCATTCTAGTACCCTCTCAGGACATGTGCTTTCTGGGTGTGAGACTGAATACAGCATCCCAGATGGCCTTTTTAACCCCGGACAAACAGAAGAGTCTATCCCTTTACTTCCATCAACTATCTCATCAGTCCGTGCTGACTGCAAGGACAGTCCTTCAAGCATTAGGGTTCATGGCATCTTGTATTCTGGTGCTTCCCAATGCCAAACTGCATATGAGGAAGCTACAATGGTATCTCAAAAATGTATGGACACAGCACTGCCAGGATCTGGACACTGTCATTCAAATAATACCTTGCATTCAAAAGGAATTTTTATGGTGGGCTCAGGAATGTCACCTAAACAAGGGACTCTCTGTGACCCGGCCAGAGCGAGTCAGATTTTAACGACAGATGCCTCAGACAAAGCTTGGGGAGCTCATCTAAATGGAAAGTGGATACAAAACAAGTGGCCTGTCAGACTACAACATCTACATATCAACATGAAGGAGATGTTAGCAGTCCAGTTTGCATTAATAGCTTTCAAGGAATTACTTCTTCCAGGGCAGGTGTTGATTCTAACAGACAACACAACTGTCATGTGGTACATCAACAAGCAAGGGGGAACGCATTCTTATCCTCTATGCAGGCAAGCAATGATTTTGTGGGAGACTGCTCTCAGTTTACAGCTCAATCTTCAGGCAAGGTTTCTGCCAGGAACACAGAACTCCTTAGCAGATGTGTTGAGCAGACGAATTATGGATCCCCACGAGTGGAAATTGGATCCTCATGTATTTCAGAAATTGACAGTGTCATGGGGAACTCCAGACATAGATCTGTTTGCTTCTCCACTAAACCATCAGCTGCCAAAGTTTTGCACAAAAAGGTTTCATCCCACAGCTTGGAGAGTGGATGCTCTTTCTTTCAATTGGAGCAATCTTCATATGTATGCCTTTTCTCCTCTGCCTCTCCTCCCAAAGGTACTTCTAAAGGTCAGACAGGACAAGCCAAGGATGATTTTAATAGCTCCAGATTGGCCTCGACAGCACTGGTACCCATTATTGAGAAGTCTGGTACGGAAGCCTCCATGGCCTTTGCCTTCGATTCCACACCTGTTGTCACAGGAGGACAGCCATTTGCTGAATGTCAAACTTCACTCTCTTCACCTAACAGCCTGGCATATTCTGTTTTGAACCATAGAGGGTCTCAACTTCCACAACAAGTTTTGAATGTGATTTTGGAAGCTAGAAGGCCTAGTACAAGGAAAGTGTACGCAGATAAATGGAAGAGATTTTTATTTTGGAGTGCAGCAAAAGATTTTGATGTTTCTGAGCCTAATTTGAGTGTGGCTGTTCAATATCTTACTGAGTTATTGGACAAAGGTTTGTCTTTCTCTTCTATTAAGGTTCATGCTGCAGCAATTTCGGCTCACTATGATTGTGACCCACCATTGTTTTCTCATCCTTTGTTCAAGCAATTTCTTAGAGGGGCAAAGAATATAAGACCCCCACGAAGAGCTCCTACTCCTGCTTGGGATCTCAATTTTGTGTTGGAGAAACTTACTCTACAACCTTTTGAGACTGCAGCTACTTCTGAGTTGAAATATTTATCATGGAAGACTGCTTTTTTCTTGGCAATTACCTCTGCAAGAAGGGTTTCTGAATTGCAGGCCCTTATGGCGGTTGAGCCTTTCTTGATTTTCCATAAGGATAGGGTATCATTACGTACTAATCCTTCCTTTATGCCTAAGGTGGTTTCTAGTGTGGCTTTAAACCAAACTATTCATTTGCCTACTTTTTATGCAAATCCCCAAAATAAAGGGGAAAAGATTTTGCACACTTTAGATGTACACAGGCAGTTGCGTTATTATTTGGACAGAACTAAAGGGTTTAGGCAGTCTCAGCAGTTGTTTGTTTCTTTTGCTTTGAGTTCTCAGGGCAAGCCTGTGTCAAAACAAACTATTTCTAAGTGGATTGGGTTTTGCATTGCTTTCTGTTATTCCCATCATGGCAAGGAAGTTCCAGCTGGGATTAGGCCTCATTCCACTAGGGCTACTGCCACTTCAACAGCTTTTTTGCGGGGAGTGGCGACTACGGATATTTTGGAGGCAGCTACTTGGAGTTCAGTGCATACTTTCTCTAGGCATTATCACCTGCCACTTTACTCTAAATCCAGGGCTGGTTTTGCCACTGCTGTTTTGCAGGGCATTTTGGCAGCTCCTGCTTCCTTGTAGTTAGCCATCCTCCCTTATCTCTGCTTTGGGATTCTACCCAAGTGTAAGGACTGCAGCAATGTGAGATGAAGAACATAGTACAGTTTTGTACCTACCATAAATGTAGATGTTCGAAGATCCACATTGCTGCAGTCCAATCTCCCTCCTTCCCTCTGCAGTTAGAGGTGGTTGTGTGGGTTGGGTTGTACATATTGTGTATATTGTATATATTGTACATATAGTTAGTGCAAGGGTGGTTGGTTGGTTGTTTGCTGTCTTTTGGTTTTGACCTTTATTTTAGGGTCTTCTGACATCTGGGGCAAGAAAAGACTGAGGATATGACGTCGGTCATGCGCATTTGTACCCTGACGTCCTGATGTCAGTCAAATGCGCCTTGACCGACGTCAGCCTTATACTTTGATATTCGGGCCGACCGAGGACAGCGGACTACCCAAGTGTAAGGACTGCAGCAATGTGGATCTTCGAACATCTACATTTATGGTAGGTACAAAACTGTACTTTATACTTATACCCATAGCCAGCCTTAGGCATAGGCCAACTAGGTGGCCGCCTAGGGCGCTGCTGTAGTAGAGGCACTTTTCCAGTATTTATTTGGTGTAGGTAGACCAGTATAGGGGCACCAGTTAGTGTGGTGGGGGGTGACATGGAGCCCTTTTGCCTAGGGCACCAGTTGATCTAAGGCCACTCCTGCTTATACCATGGTGTTGCTGCAGCTACATGGTTAGGTACAGGCTAACACTGAGAGGAAATCTGTGATTCAGTATCAGTCCCCTCATTTGCATAAAGCAGAATGCTAATTCATAGTTACCACACTCACACTGAGCCTTCCCGCTTAGCAACTACTACTCCCTGGTATTGTTGTTTTATGCATGTGATTGACTATAATGGCAAAATGCTGATTTGGGTTTAAAAGCTTATTTCCAATGTTTTTTTCTTATTTTCAGGCCGATCCCATTTGCTGCCCTATGCTTAAACAGCCGAAATTGGCCAAAATAAAAGTTATTTTTTATAATTTTGCAACTATTTCCAAGGCCACTGGCCATATATTTGGCCATTGGCATGCCTACTACATTGACTACATGCTTTCTTTGGAGCTGTCATACCTCCATTTTGTTATTTGCAGGAATGTATTTGATTAGTAACTGAATACATTTCTGCAAGTTGCACTATTCCTGCACAAATGCCTGGCAGCTTCCTGGATCGCTAATTCACCTCATTTGCATGGTCTTCACAAGCAGATGGGGTAATTAGCATAGAGCAGTGGTGTCTGTGCAGGAATAGTGTAGGAGCGCTCATGCACATCCCTGGAGCTCGTTCCTGGATCGCTCGTCGGCCATATTGCGTACAGCAGCTCTTGCAGTATTCCTGCACACTGTGCAGAGCTTGCTAAATCCTGGGGATAGTTTAGAAGTGTGAAAAGGGGAAGAATCTAAGTAAGGCATGGCTAGATTACAAAAAAGCATTTGACACTATTCCACATTCATGGAAAAAAGAGTGCTTAAAAATTAATTAATTAATTTATTTATTTTATGTTTGTTTACTGGGATAGTCTGACTGGGTGATTAACCCATTTTCAGCAGAGGCCCAGAGGTAAAATGCTCCAAGTTGCATAAATTACAAAGGAAGATTGGTTACATACAGCTGCATAGCAAATTACAAAACTTAGACATGAAATAGTACAATTACAGTAAAATGCAGAAAAACATAGGTGAAAGCAGTTGTAGTAAACAATAGTTTCCTAAAATAAACATGCAAAGGAAGTTTTACACAATATACATAGTGTAAGAGTAATACAGAAAAATGCACATTTATCAGTAATTTGTACTTGATATCTGTTGATATTTTATATATGATCAATGTAGTATATAGTATCAATGTAAGCAAGCACTTAAGTTTGCGAGGTAGTCAAGGGTGGAATAAAGGTAGAAACTTCTATGTGTAGATAGTTTAAAGAAAAAAGTGTAATTATTAGGGGTATATTAATAAGTTTCTGTTAGAGTGGATAAAAGGAGAAAATATAGAAGAGATAGTAGGAGTAGGACTCTGAGGGCACTATAGAAGGAAATGTATTTAGTTATGGGCACAGGTGTGTGGAAAGTGTTATTTTGCAAGGATTAAGACAGGAACATAGCCATGTTTTGGATAGGTTGGACCTGAGTAGAGTTTTAAATGCTTTGGGATTAGTGATGGTTATTATGGATTGGGGGGGGGGTCTTATTCCATAACTTGGAGATACTATTGGAAGAGAGAGAGTCACCATGAAAGTTGCTGGACTTGGTTATTTGTAGAAGAAGTTTATCTGAAGATCTGAGTTATCTTGCATTGGATTGTGGTGTTATTACTTTGTGAAGAGCTGGACATTTTTGTGTTAGTATAAAATCATGTGAGCTGTTGCAAGATGTGTACATTTAAGGAGATTGTGTAGTTCTATCCAGTTAAGTTGTTGTAATGCAATGAAGTGATGAGCTTTATGTGGGACTACAACCTAGACTGATAAACTACATCACAGCAGCCATGAAACAGTGACAAACCACTTTACACTTAAGCCATGATTAAGGACAAATTATTATTCCAAGGATAAAAATTCAAAGGGGGATATTCCAGGGTGACTCTCTGTCACCACTGCTCTTTTGCCTTGCCCTTAATCCATTAAACTGTCTGCTGAACAGATTAGGTCAAGGCTATAATGTGGCTCCCAGAAAGCAACAAAGTGTAAAGACTTCTTATCTTCTCTGTGTAGATTTAAAACGGTATAGCTCATCAGATGAGGAACTGAAAGCACAACTACAAGTATATAAAACTTTTTCAGATGATATAAGAATGTTATTTGGTCTAGATAAATGTGCAAAAGCAACCTTTAAAATAGGAAAGCCACAGCACTAACAAAACATCAATTTGGGATGTAAATGTGATACAAAAGAATTTGTGCAAGAGTGAGTGTTTAAATATTTGGGAACTAATGTAGGATCAACAATAAAACATGAAAAAATGTGAATAAAACTCAGTAAGGAATATTTTAGAAGATCTTCGCAGAATGTCCACATTTGTTTCTCATACTTTTGGCCTGTACCTCATATATCCTGGCAAATCACAAGGATGATCTCAGGATTGAAGTCATTAAATAATGGCATACATTTGAGTTTCAAGCTCCAAATCCTACAGAAAAGTTATATTAAAACAAATCCTGTTACTCTAGCAACTTTCTTAAGTTCATAAGAGCAATATTTAAAATATGTCCCTAGTTGTACCTCATTTTGTCAAGCTTTGTCCAGATATTTTGCATGAAGAGGTTCAGAGGTATGGGATGGTTGCTAGGATGTCTGCCAAATGTGCAGATGCACGCAAAAATCCACAGCAATAAGTGAAACCTGTCCCTTCCAAGAGAAAATAATACTAGAAATGTTTTTTTATCAAACAGATTAAATTTAATCGTAGCTGTGAGGGTTTGCCCATTGCTTAGCTACACATACTGTAGCTTAAATTGCACAAGAAGATAAATAGCAAAATATAGTCAATTGAAGCAATACTGCAATAGAGTAGTGATCAGAACGTTTGCTTTGCAAGCAGTCATTCCTGGTTCAATTCTCACTGTAGTAAATTCCATTCTCCATGTGAAAGCAATTTATGAACATTTTTTGCTGTATAGCCTACTAAATAACATATGTTTGTGAACTGGAGTACTGCATTAAGTGCAGATGTGAGGTGTCATTGTAATAATGTGGTAAAATCCACAGATAAACATAAGTGTCCCATACAGTATACGTACACATGAATCAGGAATACTAAACAAAGTTATAATGTGTAATGAATGATAAATCCATGCCATACAATAAATAGTGTAAAATAGGTATAGAGTGTCCAAATCTACCACTTTCCTAAGACCCATGTGTCATTTCTTTCTAAATTAGTGTGGGGGTAAGTGGGAGTAAGCACTTTTAAGCAGTAGTAAGGGGGTTTAATCCTGTTTACGCGGGGGTAAGCAATGCACACACAGGTTAAGCAATCTTGAAGCTAATTCTCTGTAACCATATGTAACCAGAAGTTAGCATTGCTTATTGTCGAGCAAACCCACTTACAACTGCTTAAAAGTGCTTTGATCACTCTGTATCTGACAGCCTCTGTTCTGCCCAGCAACAAAATGAACAGCCCTTGCAGGTCTGGAACTCAGGATCCTACATGTTATAGTCACAGCAGTTAAACCAGTAAGCCATCACAACTGTACATACAACTGAAGTATCCCCAAACAGATCCTCAGTATAGCAAAATCACAATTTACATGTGAAAGGAATCTATAAACAGTTCTATGTTGCATAACCTACTAAATAACATATATATGTAAACTGGAGTACTGCATTAAGTCCAGATTTGAGATGTCACTGTAATAAAGTGGTGAAATCCCCCAAGAAACACAAGTACCCCATACAGTGTATGTACACATGAATCATGGATACTAAACAAATGTATAGCATATAATGAAAGATAAATCAATGCCAAACAGCAAATAGTGTGCAAATTTAAAAATAAGCAACGCTAAGCATTGCACACTTCTGCTTACTAGGTGTAAGCAATGTGTAGCCCAGCTAAATCGATTTGCCCATTGGTATGCCCCTTTAAGCAATTCCAACCTTAGGTAAGCAGGTTTGCCCATAGCTTAGCATTGTCAAAACTGTTCGATCACGGCAAAGTGCGGGAAATCGGCCCTATTTAAACCCTACAGGTGGGAATACATCTCATAACTGGTTACAGCTTCCTCTTGTAGGCACAATGGCTGGTGTCAGTGAAGGATTGCACTTTCGAGTGCAGTGCTGGGGCATCCAGGAGGCCAAGGTCATGGCAGGACTCCTGCTAAAAGACCATGAAGAGAGAGACTGCTGCAGGGCCAGTACCAGGGTTCCCACTATAAAGCGGATGTCTGGGACCATCTCGCCCTTAACCTCACCAGTGCCACTGGCATCCCTTGAACTGGTTAGCAGGTCAAGCATCACTATGCCAACCTGAAATAGAGGAAGAGGGAGCTCTTGGATCAGTGGATCCAAGAAGCTAAGCAGGCTGATGTCCCATCAGTGTGTAAGTACTCATTCTACTACCTGTTTAATAATTGCCAGCTCATGTATATTATGGATAGGTATGGCTAAATATTCCTGTTATGTCTTTGACAGTGGCAGTGGTATGGACTATGAATCAGGAAGCCAATGCATGTAGGCTGCAGAGGCTGCAGAGGCTGCATCCTGAGGCAGGTTAGTAATACTCTTGCATGTACTGTCATAAGAAATAAATTTAAAAGTAGTAGAAAGTTAATTGCTAGTATAAAACTTGTATTGTGTATGGGATGTACTTAATAAACCAGACGATATGGCAGGAAGAGACTCATATAGGTTGTATGTAAATAAAAGGGTAACAGCCTGGCAATAACGGTCTAACTCCTGGACTGCTTGGCAATAAATGTCTAACTCATGGACTGCTTGTGTTTACTCTGGTATCATATGGTAATGTAGTGTCGCATTCTCTTAATAGCACTGTTGTATTAAGCACTGTTACCCACACTGTGCTACAGAAATAAAATGTGTAGGAATGTCTGTATACGACTGTTGTAATCACAAGGTCATATTGTACAACTGAGGGAGACTTAGACAGAAAATAGTGAAACAATATACAGGAAAATCCAAATAGCACTCTCAACTGAGATGTAAACTGTGGTATTTTTAGCACATACAGCCATAGTTTGAATCCTGGGAGTGGTAGTAAGCTGTATGCAGAATCATACCCCTCAACTGTACAGATTTTGTCAGAAAGTTCAGATAATTGGACTACATTTCCTGCCTGTCACCCTGTCCCCCTGGGAAACCAGTGGGATGATCCCCGAAGTTTAGACAGCAAATAATGACATACAACTGATTGTCTGACATCATAACCATCAGAAATATATCTATAAGAACAAACCTGTCACTAGCAACTCACCAAAATGTTATGAAAGTAATATGCAAAGTATATCCCATCTCTACCCCCATGTTGTGAAGCTATGATCAGAGTGCGTACAGTAACAGAGTGAGACATATGTGCATAATAATAATGTGGAATCTGGTAATATGTGTGGCAACATTCAGGTAGTGTTAACAAACATTCCCTCCACAGGTCTTTCAGATAAGAAAACTGTGCCTGGAAATAAAATATTGAAATCCTGGACTGATACTGTTTAGTCTGGTATTGTATGGCACTGTTAGTGTTGCAGTTTCTCTGAATAATAATGTATTACTCATCACTGTCACCCACACTGTGCTACATAATAAAACTGTCTAGGAATCCCTGTATAAGAGTGTTGTAATTACAAGGTCAGATTTTAAAACCACTGGAGACTAATAGACAGAAATCAGTGAAGAGATCTACAGCAATATCTAAATAGCACACTCAACTGTGATGTACACTGTCTTATTTTTGGCAGACACAGCCATGGTTCGAATCCTGGGAGTGGTTGTAAGCTGTATGCAGAATCATACCTCTCAACTGTACCGAATTGTTCAAAATGTCCAGATAATTAGTCCATATCTGCTGCCTGTTACCCTGTCCCCCTGGCAAATCATTGTAATGATCTCTGACATTTAGGCAGCATTTAGTGACATATAACTGACTGTCAGTCCTGTAACTATTCAGGAAATGTATATGAAAACAAACCTGTTATTGTGGCAACACTTAATATTACTGCATATGGACTGTCTGATCAACACCATCCTCATATGTGCCACTCACACACTAACCCTACATATACTAGGCCAATACACAGTGGATTCTGATGCCTGACTGTGGTATGGGACATGTGTGAGTTTGGCCCTACAAACATGTACATCGCTAAGGTATGATACACTGGAGCAGCATGCAACATCAGATAGAACAGGACCAAGAACAATGACATCTACCACAGTCTGTACACAGGCCAAAGTACAAATTCACAATATACACTCTGTTGACAATCACCATAAGTACACAGACCTCACTACTGTACACACTACAACAGAATGTCCAGGTTCTGTCCTCAAATATAAGCACTACTATGTATAACATGTCCAGCAGTCTGATATCTCACTGGCTTGTTATCAGGTATGATGTCAATAAATATTGGTGTACTGAACATATGCACCTCTTACTGCATGACATATGTACAAAGGTTGACAGAGTTGTGGTTGGAGACACACACACATGGACAGTATTGACATGTTGCTGTGATAAACTCATACATTTACTGGTGTGACAGGGTTTGTTGTGGCATATGTCTTCTGAGGGATATGAAGTCAGTAACTCTCATGGCTGTCACCATGTACTGACTGCAATCCTCAGACTTTGCTACTGCATTTCTAAAGATAGGTCACCTGTGAGTAACACAATACATGTAAGACTCCAAACACTGGCCAGTCTGCAGATAGCCCTATAGGTGAGAGTTTCCTCAGTCACATAAAACTGTCATGATAGGTATTAAATCATGTAGACCAGCCATAGCCACACAAACCCTGTTAAACCAACATTACTTCAAATGTAGAAGAGCAAGACTTACATTCTGTTCTCATGTCTGGAACATCCACCTCCTGCTTGTTGGCCTGTCTCCACAGTGTATGCTGTAAGAGATATATCCTACTACCCTCTGTGATGCTGTTTGCCAAACACTGACATGAAGCCCTGCTCACAGTGAATAAAAATGGCCAACACCCACATGATGTTCCTAGTTATAGGAGTGTGTTCCTATGCAATTGGGAATGTTACCACAGTTGTTCCACATGCAATCAGCTAGTGGGGGACTGCAATTCATGCACAGGCCATCAGCTGATCATGAGCCTCACTTACAAAACACAAGCTGCTGCCTAAGCAAAACTGGTGTATTTTTCCACATCCACCAGAGAGGGAGTGAGAGAGAGAGAGAGAGACAGAGACAAAGTAAGGTGGGAGGAGAGTAAGAGCTAAGCATGCTTGTGTCACACACTTACCAGTACAGGGTTTCAAACCCCTGCCTGACTATGTATCGCTATGACATTTTTATGCAGTTATTGCATGCGCCACAGAGCTTACATGTTGAAGAGCTGCCCATAGGTATATTTGAAGGTGATTGACATCAGCAACAGTGATAAAGAAGGGATAATATAGGAGTAGTATGTGTGCCTGTCCACAAAAGCAGGTGTCAAGGATGACACAACCACACTGACTCAGGGACTCACACACATTATCACAGTTGGCATGGTCAGGATTAAAATGCCTGACTAACTAGTTTGCTACACTACAGTATTACACAGGTATCACATGCACCACAGAAGTTATCAGGCTAATAAATGAGCAAAAGGTATGTCAAGGTGACTAACATCAGAAGGCATGCTTCAGTAGGGCAATGGGAGGTGTAGTGAGTGTGAATGGCCTCCAAATCATTAATCTTCACACACACACACAGACACAGATTTGCCAGTACTGACATGCATGTGTTCACTGCTTCACAGGTGTGTAGTGGTTGACTGTGCCAGAAGGCTGTACAAGGCTAGGCAAAAGGTATGCCTTGGCATCAGGCCACATGACAATGGTCTGCAGTGTGGCTCAGGGGTGTAGTCCCTGGATTGGACCACACAGGTGGGTATTGTATTCACCATACACTCATCTGGGTTACTATTGTGGGTGGCCAGGGCTGTGCAATGCTTGCCATGTATGTGTTTTATATTCCATAACATGGACAGTGTCTGGGATGTGCACATGTCCCACATGCATGTTCTGTGACATGTGGAAGTGTACCTGGGGTGTCTGGGGCATGTTGTGTGGACAGATTGTTATCATCTGATGTGGCATTCCTGACCTCAAGTAATGAGAACTGGCTATGAAACTGAAGTTGATCCTGCACCTACATTGACAGCATGATACAGGTTACCCCTAGCTACCATATAGGTGGCAATCCACTGAGCACAGAAGAAGTTATCAGAGATCTGGGGACTCAGGTTGACAGTAACCTATCGTTTGACGCTCACGTTGCTAAAGTAGTTAGGAAGACCTTCTACATTGCCCACCTGATCATGAAGGGATTCACATCTAGATCAAGGGAGGTCATCATCCCCCTGTACTCATCACTCATCAGACCAATGATTGAGTACAATGCTCCATTCGGAATGTATCTGACCCAACACCTGCAGCAGCTGGAAAGGCCCCAAAAGTTCCTCACCAAAAGGATAAAGGGTCTCAAAAATATGTCTTATGCTGCCCGACTGAAAGAACTTCAGCTCTATTTAGTCGCTTACCGCCTGCTCAGAGGTGACCTGTGCCTGACATACAAGGCCATGTCAAACCCAGATTTGATGAACATGCTTCACCTCAAAAAATCTAGATCCCTCAGAACTACAAGGCGGAGACTTAAACCTTGACACGGTCATTTATAGGACATGCTGGAGGGACAGATTCATCACCCAAAGACTCCCTATGCTGTGGAACAAAATCCCGGTACATGTGAGGCAGAGCACCTCACTGGCCATGTTCAAGAGAAATCTTGACCAATGGATGGGAGATCGCAGATATACCCCAGGGATTACCTCAGTGTCTCTGCTTGACAGAGGCACAGCAAAACAATGGGCATAGTTTTCTTCAAACTAAAGGGGTGGCGAAAGCCACAAAAACTCTGGGCTAGGCTTATAAATGCCCTTGGGCATATAGCCTAGTACGAACCTATGAACCTATGAACCTATGAACTGGTGTTAGTGGCATCTGTCCATACAGGGCATGTGTATAAGGCATGGTATTTCCTTTGTGGGTTACATTTGCTGACTCTACAGTTGTTGCAGGCATCCAGTGGGGAACACAGCAAAGGACCACTGTAAGCAATTATTTGCCTATTGTAGGGATGGGATAGTGTGCCATGTCCTCTGTAGTCCACTACAATCACACTATAGTTACTATCTGTGGGTAAAATGCAGGGAACTACCAACATAGTGGTTGTTGCCCAGCCAAGCGTGTTTGTGTATGAGCCATGGGTGGAGCATGCTCTCTAGGTAATTCAAGTGTTGCCTATATTGTTCCCCAATCCATAATGTCACATATAGGGGTATGAATTGTCTACACCAGCTTCTCTGCTATTTGACATCTGTTGTCCTTCTAAGGTGGACATTGTGACATATAATAGGTCCTCCATATAAGACATTTGCAAAACCCACCCCATAATGAGTCTTGTTATTGCACAATCACAGTTATCTCCACACAGGATACTGATGACAAACACACACACAACAATGCTGAGATTCAAACCCCTACCTCACTATGTATTGCTACTACAACACACTCCATTTATCGCACACACCACAGAGCTTATAAGGCTACTCTTTCCCCAAAGGTGTATTTCAAGGTGAATGACATCAGCAGGTTTGAAAAAGTAGGACAATGGAAAGTGTAGTGACTGTGAATGGCCTCAAAAGCAATGATCCATACACAATCAAAAATACACAGAGTTTCACAGTTGCCATGTCTGGGATTAGAACTCCTACCTAACTAGTACATCACACTATATCATTACAGAGTTATAGCACATGCCACAGAGTTTATAGGGCTACTCATTCCCCAAAGGTGTATTTTAAGGTGAATGACATCAGCAGGCTTGCCAAAGTAGGGCAATGGAAAGTGTAGTGACTGTGAATGGCCTCAAAAGCATTGATCCCTACACAGACAAACAAACACACACACAGAGTTTCACAGTTGTCATGTCTGGGATTAGAACTCCTACCTAACTAGTACATCACACTATAGCATTACATAGTTATAGCACACACCATGGAGCTTATAGAGTTTCTCCTTCCCCAAAGCTGTATTTCAAGGTGAATGACATCAGCAGGCTTGCCAAAGTAGGGCAATGGGGAGTGCAGTGTGTGTGAATGGGCCATAATCCATTCATCTGGAGGCACACACACAACACTCAGTCACACACAGGTTTACATTTAACAGGAGTGTGTATAGAACTGCTAGATGAATAATGACTTGTACAGTCATGTTACACAGTTATCACAAGCACCACAGACACTATAGTGCTGAGGGATACCAGACACAAATGTCTACAGTGATTGACATTTGCACATCATGTGGTATTGGCCAATTGGATACATGCTGGGTGGGACAGGCCTCATAATGGGAAGCTGTTTGTCACTGTCTGTCACTCTCTTCCACACATCTCTGTATGTGTAAGTTTGACCTGTGTGGATGCTGGCAGGGTGCTGCTTACAACTAGGGACACACCTGCATGTGACATCTCTTCAGCATGCTGCATTCTGTGGCTATTCCCATACAGAGGTGGTAGTCATATTGTACTAATTTCCAACAGCAGGGATAAGACCTGTGAGGTACCTGTGGCTGATGGTGGGGTGAGCTGGGTGCATGTGTGCTATGGAAGCTACTTGCAGCTGACTCACAGATATAGGTGGGGCATTCTACTTATACTGGCTTGTACAGGGACATCAGCAGTTTCTCAGTATTTCATACCTGTGCCTTTTGTGGTCTGCCAGTGTTTGGCCAGATGACATCAGTATTCCATACTACAAAACCAACTAATGTGCTGCTAACCTATATGTACAATTCCAAAGGTGTGGCCATTTGACAGTAACATTTTATACACTCTCTGTTTAGGGTACTTCCACCTGTGTACTGTTTGTATGTATGGGCCCACATTCATAACATGCTCATCTTTTAGATGGTGACAAATATTACATCTGAACAATTAGTATGGATTATTGCTGGATTTTCTCTTGCTGGGATGCCTTGTGTTTGGCACTGCAGTTGTGAGAACTTGGCCCTGTCATCAACAGTACTGGCCATTGGCCACCAAGGCACAACCCTCCATGCCTACATGCTGACCACTTTCACACAATATACAGCACAGAACAACCTAACACACAGAGCCCTGCATATTGTACATGTGCTACAATCTATCCTGCTACTTTGGCCAGCTCAGGTAATCTGTGTTCCACTGTTATTATACCTGCACATACATGTTACTACATTTCTACGTAGGATTGTCAGGGGGGCATACCTGACAACTGTAAACATTTGCTATGACTGTACTGGTATTTCAGGTATTCCATTTAATTCTGTATTCTGACCTATATTGCAGACTAAAGGCATATCAGTGTATTAAAGTTTTTAGGTTTTATTGACCTACATTTCAGTTTCAGACTTCTTACCCTTCAGAACTAACATCACACTGCCTTACCTGTTGTAGTCTCCCTGTGTAGGTCTGGAGGGGGGCTGTTTTCCATAGCCATCAATCAGAGGCCTTAGCACAGCCTTTCTTTGTGTTTGTCTACACCTGTCCTGCTGGCTGAGACTGTTGTTGGGTAGGTGAGCCTCACTGACATACATGTGTGTGTCCTATGGACACACATTTGGCCCACCACATGTCCTGTAGTGGATTTTATCACCTTGTCTAGTACTGCCTACTATGCTGACACCAGTATGTGTTAAGGATTTCATGCTGCCATTATAGCTGTCTACAATCTGCTGTCATCCCATTCAGCCACCCGATTCAATAACATGCTCACATTCATACCATAGATACAGGTAGCAGAACATACTACTACATTCAGCAACTGATAATGAGTGTGACTTACCTTGTGGCTGTGCCAGCACTGAGGATGGTGCTGGAGGGCTGACTATATTGGATGCAAATAGTACGCTCCCCATACATGGTTAAACACAGGTTGTGTCATGTTTGTTATCCCTTTTACTGTACGTGCAAGTCAGAGTGAGGTGTCATTCCATGTGTTGCCTCTTTGCCAAGGCCTGGGCATACTAGGCATGCCTCCTTCTGCCTAAAGGGGCAGGCTCAGGTTGTTCCTCCTCCGAGTCACTCTGTGCCTGTGCAGGCCTTGGTAATGGTGAGGGGCTGTGTGGCCCTGCCCATGCTGTTCCTCCTGCAGCTGTTTTCGCAAGTTCATATTGTGTAGCATGGCACATACAGTGGCAATTTGGGAACATGTAGCTGATGAGTACTGCAAGGCTCCACCAGATATGCCCAGGCACCAGAACCATGACTTGAGCATCCCAAACATATGCTCTATTATGATTCAGGTCTGTGCATGTGCCTCATTATGTAGTTTTTGTTCAGATGTGTGTGCATTTCTGATGGGTGGCATCAGCCATGGCTCAAGTGCGTAACCAGCATCCCCCATTAGGTGGCCATATGGGATGTCCCAGTTGGCAGATCTCTGGTACAGCTGCGTCATATGCTAGATGTGAGAGTCATGATAGCTTCCAGGACTGCCAGCACACACATTCATTATAATGCCCTGGGCATTGCACACAACTTGGCAGTTGATGGAGGGGAAGCCCTTGTGGTTTATGTAGACCCTACCCTGCTTGCTGGGTGGTGCTTTGATGTGTATGTGCATGCAGTCTATAGCACCCACTACCTCAGTGTATTCTGCTATTTGGTGGAAGAGACGCATATTGCTGGTCAGTGTCTCACAGGTGTTGAGGAAATATATGTGCTCACCGGCATGTGCTGACATGGCATTCAGGAACTGGTGGAAGTACCTTGGATGCTGATGCCTGTGAGATCCCTATGATATACCCAGCTGGCCTTTAGAAGGTATCTGTGGCTAGTATTCTTAAGCCTACACATACCTTGGTATCCACCGGGATGGGTTCCCCTTTGTTGGTTCTGTGTGTGAGATGTGACCGGCATAGCTCAACAATTTGCTGTAGGAGGTCCCTGTCCACCCTATAGTGCTCCACTATGTCCAGCTCATGTAGCCCTGGTAGGTTATCCTGGGTCTGTACACTCTTCTCCTTCTCCTCACTGTGGGTTGTTCATCAGCATTCTCATCCTCACCACCCTCAACCTCTTCCACATGTTGATTTATGAGAGTGAATGCAGCCCCTATCATTTTGTTGCTTTTTTTAGGTAAAATGTCCCCATTCGTGTACATCAGTGGTGCAGAGTTTGTGGGAAAATCCAGAAGGAAAGGGGTTTGCACAGTTTATAGTAGTGTGCTGCGCTGGGAAGCTGCCTGTGTAATTGGCTGATAATGATACATTTCACATGCCAGCTATGCTAGTTCTCCTTGATTACCTTCCTACTGCTGTTCTCCCTTCCCATTGCTTTCCTGTTTAAGCCCTGAGGCGCACCACGCAAACCCAATGCTCAGATGTGACTGGAGCTACTATTTCCTGTTTTTTTTTTTTTTTGTTCAAAACCCAGTGCATGGTGCACAGACTTCTTTAGGCAATGTAAAGAGTGCTAGGCAGCTTCAGACACACCCCCTTCCTTAGCTCTGCTAAGCTAAGGGCAAACCTGAGCCACAGAGCTCCAATAAACTTACAGTATGCCTGACACACCCCTCTATGATGTCAGTTAACTCTTAGGCTTGCGCCATGGTTTTTCTGCAACTACACAGTTGGGTGCAGGCTAGCCATGAGGGGAAATCTGTGATTCAGTACCATTCCCCTCATTTGCATAGAATTGCCTGCTAATACCTAGTTACAAGTCCCACACTTTGCCTTTCCCCTTAACAACCACTATTCACTGGCCTTGTTGTCTTCTGCCTGCCAGTGATTATAATGGCAAAATTATGATTTTGCATAAAAAGGTTTTTTCAAGGTTTTAGTTTTATTTTCGGGCCGATCCCATTTGTGCGCCTCTGCCCTACGCTTAAACGGCTGAAATTGGCCAAAAAAAATATAAAAGTTATTTTTTGTTACTTTGAAACTGTTTTCCATGCCAATGGCCATATATTTGGTCATTGACATGCCTTCCATATTATATACACCCTTTATTTGGAGCTGTCATGGCTCTGTTTTGTAGTTTGCAGAAATGTACTCGGTTACTAACCAAGTACATTTCTGCAGGTAACACTATTCAAGCACAAACAGCTGACAGGTTCCTGGATCGCTAATTTAGCTCATGTGCATGGTTTTCACCTGCAAATGGGGTAATTAGTATACAGGAGCTGTGTCCGTGCAAGAATAGTGCAGGAGCGCTCGTTCCTGGATCTCTCGGCAGCCATATTGCCTCCAGCAGCTTTTGTACAATTCCTGCAAGCCGTGCAGAGCTTGCTGAATCCCAGGTTTGTGTGTGTGTGTGTTTCTCTAGTTTTTTTATTCATACTATGCAATGCATAGGTCTGTGTGCAGTGCACCAATACCTTTATTTTGTGTTCTGTAAAATATAACTTCTACAGCCTGTTGTATGACTGTCTTTAAATTGGAACTTAACTGTGTGTGTGTGTGTGTGTGTGTGTGTGTGTGTGTGTGTGTGTGTGTGTGTGTGTGTGTGTGTGTGTGTGTTTGTGTGTGTGTGTGTGTGTGTGTGTGTGTGTGTGTGTTTTCTAAGCACTAACGCAAAGCAGTACTTTGATAAAATATTAGTTTTTTGTTCACTTAAATAAGCATAACTTTACCTCCAGAAGTCTGGATAAGGCATGATTTCTGTAATTATTGAGTTGATAAGAACTTTCCCCACTAATAACATGTTATTAGTATTAGTAGTAAGCCATTGTACATTACTAATGCTAAATGCTTTCAAGAAAATTTCACAGTGTAAGACTTTATTTCTTAATTGATAACATTTATACTAGTTTGAGAATTTTTCTCATTATAATATTCAGTGTATTATTTGCCATTATTAGAGTTTAAGTCATGCATATATACTGAATATTATGGTAAGCCAAGAACTATAGGTTGTACACATCCATTCATGAAAGTCAATAACAATGGTTGTCTGTCTTGAAAATGGTGCATTACCTTGTCTGCAGTCACTGTCATCCACAATAGCAAATATCTACTGACCTGTGAGTATCTGCATTTTCCTTTCCGAGCATAGTTTTAAAACATGTCACATTACTGGGTCTGCAAAAGTGTTCAAATATGGCATATGCCTAAAAGCAACCTATTTTGCCAAGATCCAAATAATGGAATACCATACAGCATGTTAGGAATTTTAATTTTCCACTAGTAAAACAAACTTGAAAAACAACTTTGTAATCAGTTGCCTGTAGCTCATGCTTTACTTGCAATGTAAATTTCCAAGGCTTAAAAAAGCTCCTAAGGCTTATTGTTCAGTAATTTAGTCAATTAGCCTTTTGCCTTTTATTTGATAACTGGGGTAGAGCACTGATCTCCATTGACCTTTTTTGAGACTCAGTCTGGAAGTGCAGTCTTGTAAAGTGACTTGCTCAAATTCACAAAATTAGGTAATGGAGGTTGTGGGAATCAATCCTTGGGTCTCTTGACCACAGGAAACAGCTTGTTAACATCTCCTTAATCCACTGTGCCAACTGTCATTTATACTAGTACCACTATTATTTTTTTTCATTCCTAACTTATAATACTTATCTGGAGTGACAGAATAAAAAATGTTTATTAATGGACAACTATTTCTGATATTACTGCTGCGGTAGCGTTGTCGCCTCACAGTCAGACATTGTCCTGTTCGATTCTCAGCTAGATCGTCTTCTGTGTGGAGACATGCATGAATGGGCGTACCTTCGTTGAAGGTTATGCATCAGGGCTGGCAACTCGGCACGTAAAAGAAATCTACTGCCAATCATTAGAGGACCAGAGTTCCTCTGTGGCGACCCCTAACCGGGAAAAGCCGAAAGACACAACGACTTTTCTAATTCCATGACACACCATTTGTCCACTCTATAGTACTTGACGACTTTTAAGTTTGTTCCAGCCATCATTTGTGTCAATCATATCTGTGCTGTGAGACTGAGTCGCTGCATGATGATACAGGCAGCTAGTCAGTCTGTCAATGACTGCACTATCTTAGCAACAATGTCTTTGTTCATTAATGGCTCACAGGTTCATAAGCTCATATGTGTATTCTAGGCTAGCAACCACTAGGGCCCTTACAAGCTTAGCTGTGCAATCTAAATGTGATCCACAAATTTCAAATTTGATTTATATAGGGGTGTAAAAAAAACAAGGGTGAATTTCTAATTATCCATCCCTTGGTCCAAGTTGTGTTTAAATAGCATTAAGGAGGAACTCTGTTTCACATGGATAGAGACCCTGTTCCAGAGAATGAGAATTTTCTGAGAAATATATATGTTGCTCCAACATTTCCTATTTATGCCGCAATCAAAATTTAGTCTTTTGATGAAGTAGGTCTGATGCTGTTTGATTTTTGGATGTGCAAAAGGTTTATCAAAAAGGGGTCCAGGAATGCCTTGCACACAAGGCAAAGATCACCTCTCAAAAGTCAATATAATATCAAGTAAAGAGACAGTGTAAGACATTGTATTTACTCTCAGTATACATTTTGTAAAGAACCTTTGTGGACATTCCAGTAGCTGCCTGTGACTTGACAGGTACACATTGAAGGGGGCATTATATTGTATGATAGGTCTGCTGAGGATCAAGTACAGTGGTATAATAACTTCTCTGGACCTAGATACTATTCCAATATTTATAACTTGAACAACAAAGAAGAATTTTCTTACTACATTGGACACTTGTTGGTTGAAGGCCAGGTTAATATCTGCAGGAGTTCCCAGATTCTTGTCTAGTGAATCAACTTTTAGGGGTGTTTTGTTGATGGCATAATTACCTGGGGAGTAAATGCCCAAAAGGTACTATAACACATTTCTTGGTACTGAGTTTTAATCCATGGCTTTGGCACCAGGTTTTTGTCTGTGTTAGACTTTCCTGAAGGGTGTCCTCATCTTAGTGGGATTCAGAGACTCCTCCCAGTTTGTAATTATCCATGAACATGGTCAGCTAAAGGCCTTTGACACAGGCTCTGACATCTGAGAAATGGATGCCAGAGAGGTATGGACCCAGCAAGAGCCCTGAGAGACTCCACTGGTGATGGGCCTCTTTGTGGAGGTGGCCTCACCGATCCTAACTCTTTGAGTTCTATGCCTGATCCAGCTAGCAGTCAAGCATGTTATATAAGGGTTTATGCCTAGTCCTATAAATTTGTTGACAATGCCTGATGGGATATTGTATCAAATGCTTTAGCCATATTTACGTAGGCAGTATGCACTACTTTCCCCACACCTATTGCCTTAGTGACCTTTTCAAAGAGGTCTACCAGGCTCAGTAAGCATGACCTTCCTTTGACAATGACAAACTGGGATGGATCCTGTGTCTGCCAGTCTCCTATGTCCTTGTTGATAATTTTCATGATAACTCTTTCTATGGCTTTGCAAATAAGACTAATTAGACTAATGGGTCTATAGTTTCCAGGATTTATTGATTGTCCTTCCTTATGAAGGGAAATGACCATCACAGTCCTCCGTTCTCATGGCAAAAGGCCTGTTTTTAAACTGTAGTTAAATTCTCACTGTGGGGGACCTGATATTTCATATTTTAGATTGTTCAGGAGGCTTCCTGGGATGCTACCACTACCCACTGAGGCTGTGTTCTTAATTTACTAAATGCAGCCTGTGCATGCCCCCAGTTATAGTTAGATGGGTTATGTTTCAGGATATTCCTGGTGGATGGGTGGAGATAAGACAGGGGTAAAGCAGGAACTGAATCTGTCCACTTACAGGTTTACTATATCATCATTCTTGTTGAATATGGCACCATTATCCACCAGTTCAGCACATTGCTGTGTGCTGCCTTGAGGTTTATGATATAGCTGAAAAAGTCCTTACGGTATCTTTCACCCGGGAGCCTATCTTAACCTCAAAGTTGGCTTTCTTTGACCTAATTAGTCCACTTAGTTGCCTGTTTAGTTTGATGAGTTTTTATCTTTACCGTAATTTCTCTCCCTCATTTCACAATTTTTCCCTTTTTTTCTATATCCTATTGAATTTGGGATGTTACCAGAGCAGTTAGTTTCTGGGGCTAATTCTGGGATTATTGCTGGTAAGTACAGCATTTTCTATGCAACCATTAACATGGTTGTTTAGAGTTTCTGAGATCTGTTCAGAGTAACTTGTGGGGTTCTTGTGGTTTGGAGTGGCATTGGATTTTGACAAACTATCACTTAATAAAAGGAAGTTTGTCTTTGAATAGTTCTTAAATGTTACTGGTTTTACTGGGGTTACAGAGTTGATTTTAATTTTGAAGGAGACATCCTTATATTCAGACCTTAAAGAGAGGACTAGACAGGAGTGTGTGTGTGTGTGTGTGTGTGTGTGGGGGGGGGGGTGCAGCTTTCTCCCATGGTCCAGTATTTTGGAGCCTCTGGTAAAAATATTCATTGTTTGGACAAGGGTGTTTGCATTTATGAAGTACAGGAATCTCTACCCCTGTATATTTGATGCCATATAGGATTCACAGTCTATAGAGAGGTAATTAAAGTTTTCCATCAGTAGGGTGAAGTGTCCCCATTAGGTCCAAGTATTGTTATTGTTATTGTTGTTTAAGGTAGGTACACTTCATCCAAAAGTCCCTTTTCATCTATTATCTTGTTTCGTAATGGAGAAAAAAAAATAATCACAAATGATGTGAAAGCAACACATGCAGATCATGTGTAACCTATACAAAAGGAACAATATGTACCTTAGTGTTAATTTCCCAGTACATTAAACAGTGTCAAGAATAAAATATTACTGCACAAGTTGCCAAGTAAATGAGAAACAGCCACTGATAAAAAATAATTACAAACAGAATAACAATGTCCTAAGATGTCATATGGTTAAGAAAATAGGGCAGAAGGTCATGGCTACCTTATGTTCATTACACAATTCATCTGGTAATATAAGATCAGACAAGATTTAAACTTAACTAATGTACATGGGGGTCCATAAAGTCTGTGGTAGAAATTTCCAAATTTTGGGAGCTGCATAGCTGGACTGTTAGGGCATCTCTGCTCAGACAACAGTCCATCCAGTTAATAAAAGCAATAGTGAGTATGTAATAAACTAATCCTGGGGAAGCTTGAGGTACTGCACAGTGTTAAAGACCCTTGTAAGGTCTATGTAAAAGGATCGGATAAGTGTTCTGCTGTCATAACATTAACTCAGCAATTAGTGGCACTGAAGTGGCAATTAAGTTAATGATTACCGTTTGTAAGACAGTCTACTGAGACCTTTGGAGGTCATATTTCTTTAGATTGGGAGGTCAGCTGTGATGAAACAGCTTTTTCTAGAATTTCAGAGAGAAATGAATGGAGACAAATGGTGAGGGGATCGATGGTAGCAGGAGAGATGTAGAAGATCACTGTGTTCACGGAGGTGATTACTCTGAATGACTACCATGGGTCTAGGCAACATCACTGGACAGTGATAGATTGATGGTGTGTCCAAGCAGTACTGCAGTGAGGGTGTCACTGAACTGTACATACTTTGTTATCAGGCCATCTGACCTAGTTGCCCTAAATATGGATAAGTTTTGAACCATGCATTTTCTTTGTTGATGAATATTCCCTGAAAATGGAAGAAAGGCACATGGGCTTTTAGGTAATCTTCCAGCTGAGTAAAGTCAGTAGAAGGACAAGTGATATGGGTTGGATTTCAGTTTGAAGTGGTGTATTAAAAGATATTGTATATCAGCATTACTGGGGAAAAATTGCCCATTGAATTGCTGACTTTGCTCCAGAGCACTTAAACTGTTTAGATTGTTGAGAAGCCTTAACTGCTAACCCTTGAAGTAGGTGGCCTTTGCTTTGAAAAAAAATGCACTGCTTTCAGAAACAACAGAAATTCTTCCACACAGTATAGCAGTTAATTGTGAAGGACCTTTGTGCATTTTCTTCACCTGAATGTCTTTATTAACTTTTTACTCAAAGGACATTCTTGCATTGGGTATGTTTATTAACTAATGAGGGGGTACTTGTCTTGAAAAGGTAAACAATGATAATTAAAAGTTATAAGACCATGTCATTAGTCCAGTGATGCAGACATGAGGCATCTGTCTATATTGATGGCTACCCTTGTTCAGGAATGACTCTAGTTTACCGGAAGAGACTTGGCTAGGTATCCTATACTAAGGAATAGTTTAAGGCTTACCAAAGCCTGCATGACCTCTGGTGGTCATTTGGTGTCTCGCAGCCTACTATCAGTTAAAGTGGGAGTAACAAACAAGTGCATAGCACTAGGGTGTATGCACACTGATTGATGTCATCAGTAAAGAGTGCTTCCTTGACTACAGACTTTTATCATACATTTGCATGACAATGGACCCCTGCACCCATCTGATCCCACTCACGTGAATTGGTTAGCTCAAAACTCAGGATGTTGACCCAGATATGGGCATACCTGGGATATAGATAGATAGATAGATAGATAGATAGATAGATAGATAGATAGATAGATAGATAGATAGACAGTTATAGAAGAGAGTGCAGAGGAAATATGCCAGAAGTCAGAAAATGGCAGGAAGGGAAAGGGAGGCAACTGAAATTGATTTATGACTGTGTTGCAATATTATATAATGGTAAAATAGACACAGTTAATGCATGCACAAATGTATAAAAAGAAGGACTTGCATTTATGTCTAAGTGATCTAAATCTGGACATTAAGCTAAGAATCTTTGTAGTCTTGGTGGAACTAAACAATGGTCATGATGCAAGAGCAGTGAGAAGGGATGTTTAAAAGTGGGGGATCAGTGTGGGGTTTTGACAAATGCCCATTAAAGTGTAGTTTGCTTCTTACCTGTCTGTTTGGGTATATTATGATTGGTTATTATCTGATGAAATTAACTCATCAGCGATAGAGTCTTACATTTTTGTTTGGGTACAGCAAATTTATATATTATTTGATGTGGTGATTCATTAAAGTAGAGTTTGCTTCTTGTGTTTATGTTTCTGTACAGTAAGATTATTGCAAGCCCACCTGCACCCCTGCACGTATATGTACAAATGGAGGATAGTAGAACAGGTTAATAGCTTTAAGTATCTGGGGAGAATGGCTGTGGAGAAGAGATGTCTGAATGAAGAGGTCAAAGCTAGAATCAGAGGGGCTGCAGCCAACTGGCATAGAGTGGCAGGTGTAGTATATGATAGAAGATTGCCAATGAAGCTGAAAAGTAAGGTGTACAAAACAGTGGTGCAACCAGTACTACTGTATGATACAGAAACCTGGGCAGTAAAGGCAGAGCAGATGACGAGAAAACTTGAGGTGATGGAAATGAAGTGCCTGAGATGGGTGGTAGAATGCACACTGTGGGACAGATGAAGAAATGAGAACATAAAATCAGAAGCCAAAGTAGCTCCAATTGCAGAAAATGTCAAGGATTAACAGATTATGGTCATTTAAGCACATGTGCAGGGAAGTAGAAGACAACCTGTTGAAGAAGATTTGGAACAGACAGGAAAAAGGTAAAAGAAAACAAGAGTGTGCAGCAAAGTGGTGGATAGATTGTGTGACAGAAGATCTGCGAAAGTCAGGCATGAGTTTCGAAGAAGGCAGGAGTGTGGCATTGAATCAAGAGAGATGGTGACAGATAATAGGACACCCCGACACCATGTAGAAAATAGGAAAAGGGAAAAAAGGGGGTTGATGATGATGATTATGAGAGTTGTGGTATGCAAGCTGGGGCTGATTGCCAGAACGTACAAAGTTAACATTGATGTGTTTTGTTAAGCCGATCTGCTTAACTATGAACCAATAAAAATAAAGTTAAAACTAAATGCTGTCCTCTATGCCTTGGCCTCACCTATATTGTTTAAAGTGCAAGCAGAACTCAAACAAATTCAAGCATTTAGTGTGAATGAATTGTGAAATTGAACAAAATGAATGGTGTGTGATAATGGTACTAGTCATTAGAAAGTACAGGACAGCAACATACAGATATGAGTTGATTTGTAAAGCATTAATGTTGCAGTAATCTCAGAAAGGTTAACTCTACTTCCTTTTGAAGATACTGCCCCTAAGATGGTCAATGCCAAGTATTCTACACTATAGGTGCTTCAAGTGAGTTTTGGCTAATACCCTTAATGAAAGATATACAAAAGCTAACAACTTTTATTAGCTCTCTTAGTGGAAGAAATCTGGACATGCCTAAAATAATGGTGGGGACAAAGGCCCCAAAATAGGGAGAGATTTTAAATATTGATTTTATAAAGTTATAAAGTTGCTAGAATAACATGATTTGTGTTACTATGTATTTCATAGGAATATGAAGCCTGAAAATGAAATGTATGCCATTATTTAGTGACTTCATCCCTCTGTGCTTTAACAGAAATCATAGATTTTATGAAAAACAGACCAAAAATATGAGACAAAAATCTGGATATCCTGCAAAAATGTGGAGCATTGAGAAGTATAGACAGTTCTTTTTTAAGTGAATGTCATTTTGTATACCTTCAGCACATTGATATTTCAATATGAGATGAGTAATTTGTTAAAAGGGGAACAAAGTGTTTTGATTATCCTAGATTATGTGTTGGTGTTTGGTTCTGATAAAGACACACATAATTCAAGATTGGATTTAGAGACATTGTTCCAAACTATTAAAAAATCAGGTTTAAAAATGAATAAAGGTAAGTGCTGTTTGGGGAAGTCTGTGTTTCAATATTTTGGTCATAGAATCCTTGCTAATGAAACTGAATGGAAGCAAGCAAAGTCAGAGCAATACATACCACTCAACTGGCCAAATTTTCAAAGACTGTACAGATTTTTGCCTCATATTTTTCATCTGTTTCACATCAAATCCATGTACTTTAGGCAAATCATTGTGGACTGAAGTCACTAATGACAGATGTGTTTCAGACTTCATATCTTTAAGAAAATACATACTAATGGAAAACCTCATATTCTAAGTTTAGAGGAGTAATATTTAAAATCTGTCACTATTTTTTGGCCTTTGTTCCCACATTATTTCTAGCTTTGTCCACATTTCTTGTGCTAAGAAGATGAGAGGTATGGAGCAATAGCAGAGCTAAACAGTTCAACAAGGGTAACTATACTGCATTAGCCTCTCAATGTGATAAACTTCTTTGGCAGATTTCTACCAGATCTGTCTACCATGCAACTTTCACTAACAGACTTGTTAAAGAACATGGCAGCAGAATGAAGAATAATGTTAATAACTACTGCAGTGCACATGTGCTGTGATGTCATCAAACCAGTAATGGGAGTAGTGTAGTGAGGATGACCTGCTTTACTACAGATGGATGACAAAAGCCTTAAAACTAGTTGATTGTTTTCTAGAAAGTTAACAGATACTTAACACAGATACTCATGGACTATGGAGGAGTACCTTTTAAGTGTGTGGCTATGTGAAAAGCTCTCCTGATTCCTACTGGCGCTACAGAGATTCCAACTCCAGACTAAACAGAAGCCATTGGTTTCATTAATTAATTCCTATGATTTGGACTATATATAATATCAAAGGTTGCTTAGCAGACTATGATGTTTCAATGCCAGGGGATTCATATCCCTGGAAAATAGTTAATCATGGCTAACATGTTATCTAAAACTCCAATACATGATACGATATAATCAGATACTGAAGAATATTCTGCTGCAGCCTATGTATATAGCATTATGACAACTCAATCAGTAGCAACAACATGATTAGAAAAGCTGAAGCAAGCTACTAAGAACCATGAGTGACATATTGTTATGAAGTATCTTCAAGACAGACAGCCTAACCCATGGACTCAAAGCAACTGATGTGTAAATATTACATCACCAGAGCCCAATTGTCCAAACACAATGATTTGTTAGTGTACCAAGATACAACATTAGAGCCCTCATCACAGCATGCTGAAGTGTGAAAGAAATGATGCAAAGGATTATAAGGCCTCACAAGATGTCATGAAAGAACTGGGATTTCCATATGATGACCCAACATTTAATGTTATGTTTCTTTCACTGGCAAGCTAAGTTCTTACTACAGAATTTCTTCTGAGTCACTTAATTGCTCAAATGTTTTTCATTTTCACAATGTTGTTTCTATAATATGTTTGTGGAAATATGCCTCTTTGTCAACAGTCAATGGATATAGTAATCTTTTGTATTTTGTATTTATTTTTTTTTTAAATTTTTTAACATCTTTATCATCAAATTTCAGCACATATATGTTTTAATTTTAGCACTTTTCATTAATTCCATCATTCCATATGTTTCTCAATTCTTACCTTCGCAAATACCTTGTACATAAAGTCCAGAAGGTCCCACCAGTTTTATTTCTGACTTATTTCCCTTCACAAAGCCATTTTACCCTTCTTGTATCATTTTTGTCAGTATTTCACCCAGCCTTCCTGACAATACCTTTGTCAAAAATCTTGGTGCCTACAATAATCAAATCGGTGGGCCTATATTTCCTTACTTCCTTCGTTTCTCCTCCTCCTTTATGAATCATGGTTATCCTGGACATCCTAATATTATTAGATATTTTGCATGAGTTCTGTATCCTTTTGTATTACTCCTGTAGGCCCTTCCTCAATTCATGTCTTCTCTATTTATAGAATGGTAAGGGGAGTCCATCTTTCCTCTCCATCTTGTATATTACTTTCCTTATTTTGTCCATTGTCACCTCTGCATTCAGCTTGTCTTTTTGTTCATCCTCCATTATATATCACTCTACATTATTGCCCTAGTTCCACTGTGAAACTTCAATTAGTTCCTGTTATTTAAACATCTCCCTGAATTATTTTTTTAAATCTTTTCATGCTTAGCTCATCCTCTCCTAAATATTCTCCACCTCCTCCCCATATCTTTTATACTTTCTCTCTGCCTGCATTTTCTTGCATTTCTTAGCTAGCTGTTTCCCTTGTTCCTATCTTACTATCCACCTGTAGTCCAATCATTTGAGAACTTTTTTAATTTTCTAGTTCTGTATTCATTCTAATCTATAATTCAATTCTTATTGTTTTTTTTCTGATCTGTAGTGCATCCTCTCTACTTCAAATTCTTCCAATTTCCTTGTGTACCACCTCTAGCTCTCTTTCTCCAGCTCTTCAATCACACATCTGCATCTCCTTCTCCCCTTTCCTTCTGTGCTCATCAGTTTTCCTTTAACAGTGACCTTCATTCCATCCCACCATCACTCTTCCATCTTGTCCCTGTCTTTCATATTGTCCTGTGTTGACTGCTTTACAAATCCAAGCAGTGTTTCGTCACCTGTTTCTTTCCATTTATCGGTTGCCAGCCTGCACCCCTGCTCATGATGTTCTATTCTTGCACACTTTATCTTGTTTCACTGCTGCACGATCTGATGTGTGTAACTTCTGCATGTGGATCTCTTCCTTTTCTTTTCCTTCCCTACGAAACCATCTAACCTATATGGCTGTACTAAAACGTTTCTTGTGAAGGTCTACCCCCTCTCAGTTCGATACCTTCCCCCTCCCTCTTTCATTCTCTGGGTTAGTTCTTGTCGCATCTTTTTATGAAATGCCCTCCTTTTGCACAGTTTGTCATTTTCTGGTTCTATTGTGACATACAGTCCCCTTTATTATCTCTTTTCCATCTCTTCTTGTATGTGCCCATTTACTAATAAAAATAGTGTATACTGATTCCTATCTGGTGCATATATGTTTCTTATGGCCCAGTATGCACCTTCCACCATTTTCTTCCAGATGATCTATCTGCTTATGTTGATTTTTACTGCTTTCTCTGTGGTTCTTTGAATCCCTGTATGAAATAACTCCTCTCTTCCCTCCCCTGCCTTATTGTCTGTTTCTTACTTTGGGTAGTCATAACACAGGATCTTCTCCCATCTCTGATTTTCACTTTTGTATCTTGTAGTACACCAATGTCTCCTCCATCCACTTTATGTTTTACCACATTCTCCTTCTTTTAAAATGTGATTACCCCCTCCCCCAGTGTCTCATGTAATTACCTGTATTCTCCTCATGGTTTATGCCTGCCCCTCCCTACCCTATTAATTGCTGCCATTCAGGATAACTCTTCCTACAGGCCTACTCTCTGAGCTGTGTCCTTTGGCAGGTGCTTCCAGTCACACCCCTCTTGCCCATCCCTTCCCTATGGACCCCTGCCTTTTGGATCTTACACATGCAAGGATATGCCCTGGATATGAGCCTTTTATGATTTTACTTTGTTCCCATCCAGCTGTTCCTCACACTAATATATCTTATGTTAACTCAAAACTGATTTGCGGTCATTTTATACTGCAGCACAACCATTCACAGGTCTCCCCTCCCCAGTGTTGCTCACAGGCCTGGTTAAATAGCACCGTTTCTTTCTTTGCAGTCTTACTGATCTTTATTATGCTACTTCGAGTGAGTCATTAAACCGAGGTCCCATATGCATGAGTTGATAGTAACTCACGTGGATGTAAAAGATTCCATGACAATTACCAAAAGAGAGGAGGAAGTTTTTAGTGACCTGGCAATATTTCTCCTAGTTGGTATAAGTACCATCTCTTGTCTCCCCTGATGCAAGGCTATTTTCATAATGGAAATAAAGTGATAAATGAATAAAGGAATATAAATACTTACCTACCACCTTTCTTTTATTTCAGATTTCTCTGTGAGTTTTTCCTTACATTCTATTCTGGTGTTTCTGCCATGTTCTCCATTTGTCACATTCCCTTTTCAAGTTCTCCATTTGTCACATTCCCTGCTCATGTTCTCTATTTGTCACATTCTCTGTTCATGTTCTCCATTTTTCACATTCCCTTTTCCTGTTTTCCATTTGTCACATTCCCTGTTCATGTTCTCCATTTGTCAAATTCCCTTTTCATGTTCTCCATTTGTCACATTCCTTGTTCATGTTCTCCATTTGTCACATTCCCTTTTCTTGTTCTCCATTTGTCACATTCCCTCTTCATGCTCTCCATTTGTCACATTGCCTGTTCATGTTCTCCATTTGTCACATTCCCTTTTCATGTTCTCCATTTGTCACATTCCCTCTTCATGGTCTCCATTTGTCACATTCCCTCTTCATGTTCTCCATTTGTCACATTCCCTGCTCATGTTCTCCATTTGTCACATTCCCTGTTCATGTTCTCCATTTGTCACATTCCCTTTTCATGTTCTCCATTTGTCACATTCCCTCTTCATGTTCTCCATTTGTCACATTCCCTGTTCATGTTCTCCATTTGTCACATTCCCTTTTCATTTTCTCCATTTGTCACATTCCCTGTTCATGTTCTCCATTTGTCACATTCTCTTTTCATGTTCTCCATTTGTCACATTCCCTGTTCATGTTCTCCATTTGTCACATTCCCTTTTCATATTCTCCATTGGTCACATTCCCTGTTCATGCTCTCCATTTGTCACATTCCCTTTTCATGTTCTCCATTTGTCACATTCCCTGTTCATATTCTCCATTAGTCACATTCCCTGTTCATGTTCTCCATTTGTCACATTCCCTTTTCATGTTCTCCATTTGTCACATTCCCTGTTCATGTTCTCCATTTGTCACATTCCCTTTTCATGTTCTCCATTTGTCACATTCCATTTTCATGTTCTCCATTTGTCACATCCACAATTTCTGCTTATTTTATTTCCTAGACATAGATACCAAACTTATGTTTACTTCAGTGTATTGTACATCATTGAGTAGTTACAAAAAGTATATTGCTTACCTTGGAAGCTTGCCCCTGTGCACCCCTCTCCCATGACTGCATTACCCACCACAATCCTGGAACTCTTGCCCTGCCCGCACTTACCTGCTTTTCAGTGTCCATTCCTTTCACTTATTTATTGATTTTCAATTTCTGTGGTCACTTTGATTTTTCCTGTCTTGTACTTCTGCAGTTCTGCCATCATACATGCTTCCATCCAGCTTGTTTAGCATTCATTTGTCCAACAGTTTATTTTTGAGTTTCCTGACATATCCAACACACTGTCATCTGTACTCCTTATTAACTCTTCATCTATCTCTGTTACTTCTTTCTCTGCTTTTTTTCACATTAAATTTCCCACAACAAAGGCTTTTCATTCTTCTTTTCCTTTGATACGATTCTTTTTATTGTTTCTGTTCCACTATTTTGTCTTTTTTGTTATTTTTCTCATCTCCTTGTAGTTGTCATTTTTTTCTCATTTCCTTCTCATCCCTTTTCCTGTCCTGCTCATCCCATTTCCTGGCATATATCCTCTCTGAAGTTCCTGGTCTTGTCATCTTCCCTGCAGGGGTTCAGCATTTAACATTACGCATCCTCCCAGAGTCTATCGGTCTGTTCTCCTACATCTAAGGTTACTTTCCCAGCCCATGTCATTCAGGTAATTCTATTGTTACTGCATGCATTGTTTAGCTCTCTGTCATACAGTTGTTTAAACATTTGAACACCCTTCATATTGTGTATCCTGAGCAATTCCTCTTCCTGTTGTACTCCCAGAATTGCAAGGTATTTCAACCGTACAGTGGTTCCATTAATTCTTACTTCATTTAATACTGCAACATAGCATTCCTTCTCCTATAGAGTGTTATTGTGTAATCCTTTATCAGCTTTATGAACATCCCTTCAGATGGGATGTCTTTTAAGTGTCCTTAATATTTCACTTTTACAGTAAAGGAACAGAAAAAAATGCCAAGACATGCCTGGGTCTAATTTCTGCTAACAAATGAAAGGCTGTTTGCTGTTCCCAAACTCTGTGTATCTTCTCTGTTAGTGTCTCTTTATTTCTTGGTAACAGGAATATCTCTTGCAATAGCTGCATTGCAGACAGCTTTAGTTCATTGTTTCCTACTCTCTCTTGTATTCCAATTATCATGTTACTCCTTCTTGAGCAATTTTCAAGACCATCCATCTTTTCTCCCTTTTTTATCATGTCTGTCAGTTCTTGTACTTTTGTGGGTCTGTTCATGTAGCCCAGCTTTGATTACTATTTTTGTTCAGATCTTGCTTGTTTTACTGTAGCTTTTCTACTTCTGTTTGCTGTTGCTCTATTGTTTGTTTCAAGGAGTTCACATCCTGGCCTACTGTAATTACTTTTTCAAACAAAATTGATGACCGCTCCTCCTTTTTTGCAGCTTTAAAAGCAACTATCTGTTTATTCTTTTGTTCATGCTGATTAATTTCTGTGTGTGTGTGTGTGTGTGTGTGTTGTTTTTTTCTCCCTAGGGAAACTATTTTTATCCAAACTTCTGCAGGTCTTGTCCAGAGTTTTGGGCTTAGGCAGCCATCTTGTCTGGGCTGTCTAGTATCATTTACTTTAGCAAACCGAATAACAAGCTTTCTTTGACAGAGACCCATACAAGATATGCATACAGCCCTTTACAGACTCACAACTGTTCCGACTAAATGACTTCTGAATTTCCATTGACTATTTTGTAAGCTTTTGTTAATATTTTCAATTCACTAAAGCCAGACTCCAATAACTGTAGACATGGCGTGTTTTGCCATTTTATGGACTTATCATTGCAGCACTAGTGGATAGACTGACAGTTTTCTGAAAACTAATGAAAAGTTCACACCGAAAATCCTATTATGTATTTCTATTTCTTAAGGGGTCATTTGCATATTTTCAGTAGACATTCTTCAAAGGAGGTTTAATACACTAGACAGTGAAGATTATGATTTAATGTGGTCTTTTTGACATTTTTGTCCATGTGGCTTTTCTATGTCAAAGGAAATGCCAGTAGTTAGTAGCATTCAATTATTTTCAGTGACTGTCATTCAAGGTAAGTTGTGACAGCTATTAATTGTTAAATACCCATTTAAACATGTTTCTATTATGCTGTCTAATCTGGTTAGAACATCTATTATTTGAATTATGGTGTTTAGATGTATTAAGTTATCTAAGTTTATATTGCAAGGATGCAAACTGCTGCTTCAGTGCAGGGCAGGAATTATAAATTAGACAAAGATATTTATGAACACAGGCTGCAAACAGGAACAAACTGTTTAAATTTATGTTTCAGCCTGCAGTTTTCTTATGACACAGTATGAAATTAAAAAAAAATGTTACTAACACAGCATTTACTCTGGAACCAGATTCCTCAATTTGGCTAGTCTCTCCTTTGCTCCAGCGATATCTGTCAGGAGAGGCATTGGAAAGTGTGGAGATTCTTGCAATCTCTAAGCTTGGTGCCATCTTAATAGAGTTTATGCCAGTAACTAACATGACTGACTGTAAATGTGAATCATGGAAATGAATACTCTGTTTTTTTTTTTTTTTTTTTTGTATAAGCACCTAACAGCTATTCACAGAGTTTTCAGCCTTGTTAGAGACTGTGGTGGAGTGTTCTCTTGGGTTCCTCCTGTGGTTTCTGTTGTTCTAGTGGGATACTTCAGTGCTTATGTGGGAAAGACAGAGATAGGTTCTTCGTTTCATAGGAGGTTTCTATGCTAGTGGCCCTAAAGCCTTTACAAGCCTAGCCATGTTAATACCAAGTATACCCATATATTCTTTTTGGGTAGTTTGCAGAATGAATTTATCAGGATAGCAGGTCTGTGATCAACACCTACTACCCCTGTCCATGAGGGACATTGATGTCACCCCAGGGGAGAATTTATGGTCTCTCATCCAATTATCTATGTTGCATTTGAATAGGATCTGTGAGGAGCTCTGTTTTACATGAATAGGGAATCTATGCCAGAGAAGTGGCAATCTCTGGGAGACATATCTGCCTCTCCAACATGTTCTGTTAATGTCACAAGCTAGGTTGAGATCCAGAGAGTGAGTGACAGTTGTGTCATTTGACTTGCAGATGTGCAGAATTTCTATTAGAGCAGGGTTGGAGATTTCGCTATAGGCCAGGCACAAGTCACCTGTCATCAGCCTATGAGATACAGAGTAAACTGATAGGGCTTTCAGCCTGCCCATGTAGGTCATGGTTTGGATGCCCTGTATTTTCTTAGTGAGAAAT
>NC_056727.1:79686896-79781896 GCF_019279795.1 Protopterus annectens | reverse complement strand
CATTCAAAACTGTGAAATAACATGTTTATGACCTAGGCCCAGTAATGTAATTTCGTACTATTTTCCAATGTTAGCTGGAGCTAAGCCTAACCTTTTCTCTTCCAGTATCCTCTGTTAATATATTTATATATATATATATATATATATATATATATATATATATATATATATATATATATATCTATATATATATATATATATATATATATATATATATATATATATATATATATATATATATATATATATATATATATATATATATCACTAAGTCAGGACCCACTGTTGGTACATTTTTAAAACAAGCAACTTGGCATTCAAATAACATATAATTTTTTACCAAATTCCAGCTAGCTGTGCTGGCATATATTACACATCCTCTACCCTACTTCTCCTGTCAAAGCTGGTAATACCTCAGATCATCACAAAGACTATTAAGGGATGAATAAAGTGAGACTATAACTTCTCTGATCTTGAGAAGATGCTTACTAGGATACGTTATGCATGGAAAAAGGATGTTTATCAACATATCAACTCAAAGCCCAGATGACACAGGAAAGCACTAGTAAAACAATATTTAATAAAGAAAACAATGCTACATTTCTTGGTGTTGAGACCAAGTCCATGACTGTTGCACAGACAATTTGCTTGGATCCAGCCCTTACTGGGGAATGTGGTTATCATAATGGGATTTGATAACCACCCTAGTTTGTAATCATCTACTGAACAGAATAAAACATAGAACGTTGACAGTCCCAGTGTCTTGAGACGAAACTCACAAAAAAAACGGCAATTCAGCAGCTGAAAAGTGTGTAGGAAAGCCAGTGGAACAAATAAAACAAATTCTTTCAAAAACTAGCGATATCCATGGCCAAACTCTCAGCAGTTAAATAAACTTTTTTGAAAGCCAGTGGAACAGATGAAACAAATGAAACAAACGTCTTCAAAAACCAACGGTATCCTCTGCCAAACTATACGAAACACAGAATAATCCAAAAGGTTAAGTGCTTTCACTTGCTAAATGGCAAGCTTCTTCAGAACAAGTTGAAACAAACCTCTCAACAGTTAAATAAACTTTTTGGTGCCAAAATTCAAAATACACAATGCTTCATATTAAAGGTATATGACACCTAAAAATACACTTAGTGCAAAACCTATTATTATAAAAGTTCTATCTATACTAATCACAATGTGAACAAATACAATGTATAATATATATTATAAAATATAAATCTAAACCTTAAAAATATTTTAGTGTTAAATATTTATATGTGTAATGCCTGGGTAATACAGAACAAATTATTACATATCCGTCCAAACTGTCCTATAAAAACTATAAGAATCTAAACAACAATACAATATACAATGACCAAAATATATATCTTGTCCTAAATCTGTCTATAACAATATTGTAATAAAATTATACCATCAATATGATGTGAATATATATGAATATAAATATAAATGAATATAAAATTTGATATGCCTGTTTGTATCTTATAATCACAAATTAACTGTTGCACATGCCACTAAACCCAAATTCAACCCATAGCCAGCAAAGGTTTAATAGAAATAATGTCATTGAGTCCTGGTGGGGTTGAAGCATCCAATAAAAGCTGCCACCAATACTCTTTGTATGATAACAGGCCCTTGAAGTCCCCCCCCATGTCAAATTGAACACTGTCAATAATAGCAAACTTGAAATAGTGCCTGTCTCCACATTTTTTAATATGGCTAAAAAGAACGTTCTTTTCATCTTTTGTCCTGATACTATATAAATGAGAATATATCCGTTTATTAAATTTCCTCTCAGTTTTTCCTATATAAAATCCTGAGCATGCCATGCATTTAGCCATATATACAATCATCTTAGTGCAACAATTACCTTGTTTGAATATTATTTTTGTACTATTAATATTTTCCAATGTTATACTTTTTTCCTGAAAAATGTGACTGCACTGTTTACAACTATCACATTTTTAGTATGAGTCATACGATATTGGTTTTAAATTCCTTTTCTCTAAATATTTCTTTATGTTGTACCCCATCTTATACACAAATCTTGGTCCAGTCCCTAAAATATTAACTAATTCCTCATCAATAGCAATAATATTCCAATTAGTAGTCAAGATATTCTTAACTTTACCTATATATGGTCCATATTCCAACACACAATATTTCCCATATGATGGACTATCTTCTAGGGAATGTACTGGTGGATCATTAGTCAGCCCTGATGCATAATATAAGCCCAACAATGGTTTATATTTAAATGTCCTTCCTTGAATAGTTTGCTGACTAACCCTAGCCATCATCTTGTCATCATACCCTCTTTCCTGGAACATAGTCGTGATATGTGCCACTTCCTCTATCATGTCTTTATATACAGAGGTCATTTGGATGGCATGTATGATCTGTCCTTTATAAATGTTGATAAACCTGTTCCTGGGATGATAACTGGAAAATTCTAAATAGCTGTTGGAAAAGGTATTTTTTCTATAAATTCTTGACTTAAACCCAGATCCCATTTTAGAAACACATGTGTCTAAGTAGGGTACACCAAAATCATTGCTATACGAAGTGAATTTTAAATAGTTGCTACTCTGATTGAGATATATTATAAACTGGTCCAACCTGTCCGAACTCCCTTCCCATAATATATGTATATCATCTAAATAACGTGAATAATATTTAATATATATATAAGCTACACTTCGTTCTGCTAATAAACTCCTGGTCTCCTCAATTAAATCTAACAATAAAGCTGGTGACTCACTTTTCTCAAACACTACAGGCAAAAATTGGAATCAGCTCCCTCCTGAACTATCTAACCCAACTTCTACTTCTCTATTCAAAAAACATATTAAAGAACATCTTAAAACTCAGTGGCTTTGTCCCTGTGCTAACCCAGACTGAAATCTATTTCCCCTCCTACTCTTACCCTTTTCCCCACCCCTCTAACTTAGGCCTCTAACCTAGGCCTCCTAATCTTGCTTATTTTTCATAATAAGAGGAAAACTTATAAGGACGTTACTCTGTTGTGCTCATACCCACTTTGTGTTTAGTACATCTGTCATGCTTTACTTAAATCAACTTTTAGCATAATGTCTATATTCTTTATTTACAATTCTATATTTTTGCTTTTAACCAATGCTACCACTTTATTGTTTTCTTACATGTCCTTGTTATACATTGTTATATATTGTTAACTGTGTTTTACTACTCATGTTTGGAGCTTTTCTCCCCGGGCCTCTACTGAAAATGGACATAAATCCAGTTAGACCAGCCCTGTCAACAAATGTAAAATAAAATAAAATAAATAATTATTGCATAAACTGGCTCTTAAACACCTTAGTTTCCTCCCAGTCTAACATAACCAGGTTAGCGAAGATGGGAGCACATGCTGCTCCCATAGCAATGCCCCTGGTTTGTCTAAAGAATTCACCCTTGAATTGAATGTAATTATGTTCAAGGACAATAGACATCATGACCATTAATAAGCATGCTTTGTCCCATTGAAGGTCTGCATATTTATGTATGCTGTTAGCAAATGCCTCTAATCCATCATTCTTAGGGATACAAGAGAAAAGGTCTACAACATCTATGGTTACAAATAACAAATTGTTACTTCTCAAATATGTAGGATATTTCTTCAAAAATTCCCATTAATCTTTCATCATATGTGGAATTGTGTTGTAAATATGTTTCAAGTGAAAGTCAATAACTGAACCCATAGGGAAGGTTTTGGAATAACTACCTGAAATAATAGGTCTAAATTTGGGGGTCTACTGTAGCTTTATGGACTTTAGGGATTCCCACTATAGAAGCTAACTTGGGATGATCCACCAGTACATTCCCTAGAAGATAGTGTATCATATGGGAAATATTTTGTGTTGGAATATGGACCATATATAGGTAAAGTTAAGAATAGCTTGACTACCAATAGGAATATTATTGCTAATGATGAGGAATTAGTTGATATTTTAGGGACTGGACTCAGATTTGTGTATAAGATGGGGTACAACATAAAGAAATATTTAGAGAAAAGGAATTTAAAACCAATATCTTATGACTCTTATACTAAAAATGTGGTAGTTGTAAACAGTGCAGTCACAGTCTTCAGGAAAAAAGTATAACATTGGAAAATATTAATAGTACAAAAATAATATTCAAACAAGGTAATTGTTGCACTAAGATGATTGTATATATGGCTAAATGCATGGCATGCTCAGGATTTTATATAGGAAAAACTGAGAGGAAATTTAATAAATGGATATATTCTCATTTATATAGTATCAGGACAAAAGATGAAAAGAATGCTCTTTTTAGACATATTAAAAAATGTGGAGACAGGCACTATTTCAAGTTTGCTAATATTGACAGTGTTCAATTTGACATGGGGGGGGGGGACTTCAAGGGCCTGTTATCATACAAAGAGTATTGGTGGCAGGTTTTATTGGATGCTTCAACCCCACCAGGACTCAATGACATTATTTCTATTAAACCTTTGCTGGCTATGGGTTGAATTTGGGTTTAGTGGCATGTGCAACAGTTAATTTGTGATTATAAGATACAAACAGGCATATTAAATTTTATATTAATTTATATTTATATTCATATATATTCACATCATATTGATGGCATAATTTTATTACAATATTTTTATAGACAGGTAGATTTAGGACAAGATATATATTTTGGTCATTGTATATTGTATTGTTGTTTAGATTCTTATAGTTTTTATAGGACAGTTTGGACGGATATGTAATAATTTGTTCTGTATTACCCAGGCATTATACATATACATATTTAACACTAAATTTTTTTTAAGGTTTAGATTTATATTTTATAATATATATTATACATTGTATTTGTTCACATTGTGATTAGTATAGATAGAACTTTTATAATAATAGGTTTTGCACTAAGTGTATTTTTAGGTGTCATATACCTTTAATATGAAGCATTGTGTATTTTGAATTTTGGCGCCAAAAAGTTTATTTAACTGCTGAGAGGTTTGTTTCAACTTGTTCTGAAGAAGCTTGCCATTTAGCAAGTGAAAGCGCTTAACCTTTTGGATTATTCTGTGTTTCGTTTAATAAAATTACAGTTTGGCTGAGGATACCATTGGTTTTTGAAGACATTTGTTTCATTTGTTTCATCTGTTCCACTGGCTTTCAAAAAAGTTTATTTATCTGCTGAGAGTTTGGCTGTGGATATCGCTGGTTTTTGAAGGAATTTGTTCCATTTGTTCCACTGGCTTTCGTACACACTTTTCAGCTGCTGAATTGCCGTTTTTTGGTGAGTTTCGTCTCAAGACACTGAGATTGTCAATGTTCTATGTTTTATTCTGTTTAGTAGTTGTTTGGAACGTTGTTTGTGCTGGTTCCTTAGTTTGTAATCATCAGCAAACTTGGTTAGCTATAGCCCTGTGATATCATCTAAGTCAGAGAAATATATATAAAAGATGAGGAGGACCACAGCAGAACTTTGTAGGAAAAAATTGCTGCATTTTTTCTGTCAGTCACAAATACCCCTACAGTTAATGGTGTAGCTTCTATTCAACAGTCAGTTACTTATCCATTGAATCGGATATGGGTTAATGCTCAGTCTGGGAAAGTTTGTCAATAATTCCAGCTTTAGGGGTGGTGTCAAAAGTCTTGGTGAAGTCCAGATAAGCAGTGTGGACAGTATTCATCTTCTATGTGGCTTCTGTAATCCTTTCAAAGAACTCAACCAGATGAGCAGGCATGCTCTGCCTTTACAAAGGCAAACTGATGTGTATCTAGGGATATAATCACCTGGACAACACACTACTTCAAAATGACAATGCAGTTAGAGACCTTGGAGCATGGGAGAATAATTCCTATTACTTTAATCACCATATTGCTATAGCTGTCTGGAAGTCCTTCAACTTAGCACAGCTGATCACAAAAGGAATATCATCCAGATGTAAAAAAGTAATTGCCCTTATATTCTGCATTGCTTAGGTCAATCATACAATACAGTAACCACACAAAACAGAAGAAATTAGGTTAAAACCAAAAACAGTAGTCCAGTACAAAAACTAGCAAAACCAGGTCCGCAATAGTAGCAAATTAAATGGTTTTAATTCACCAAAAAGGTTGGCACATTAGCACAATTGTTAACACACAGGATTAAGTGCTTTCATCTTAGCCTTTTGGATTATTTAAACTGATTTAGTTCTGTTTCTGTTATTGCCTAAAGAAGATTTTAAAGTGAAACTGCTAAGGTTGTGTAATAGGTTCATAGGTTCATAGGTAGGTACTAGGCTATCTGCCCGAGGGCATTTATAAGCCTAGGCAGAGTGTGTCGGCTTTCGCCACCCCATTGATTAATTAACTGACCCTCTGTCAAGCAGAGCCAATGAAGTGATCCCAGGAGTGTGTTTTCTTTTACCCATCCACTTGTGAAAGCTTCTCTTGAAGAGTGTTAGTGAGGGGCTCTGCCTAATGTAGTTAAGAATTTTGTTCCAAAGCATGGGGAGTCTCTGTGACAGGAATCTGTCCCTCCAGCATGTTCTATTTATTGTTGTGGTGAGGTTTAGCTCACTAGAGCATGTGGCTCGCAGTGACTTTGATTTCTTTTAGTGGAGCATGTCCATCAATTCTGAGTTAGACTTGGCTTTGTAAGTCAGGCAGAGATCACCTCTGAGTAAGTGATATGCCACTGAGTACAGCCGGAGTTTTTTCAGTCGGGCTGCATAGGACATATGTTTGAGGCCAGTAATCCTCTTGGTGAGGTGCTTTTGTGGTCTTTCAAGCTGTTGGAAGTATCTTGTGAGGTACATCCCAAATGGGGCATTGTACTCTATGATGGGTCTGATGAGTGACGAGTAGAGGGGCACTATAACCTCTTTATTTCTAGATGTGAACCCCTTAGTAATTAGATAGGCCACATAGAAGGATTTCCTAACTACTTTAGCAATATGATTGTCAAAGGAGAGATTACTATCTACCTGGGTCCCCAGATCTCCTATTACCTTTTCTGTATTAAGGGGGCTCCCACCTATGTGGTAATTTGTGGGTGTTTTGTTTTTCCCAAACGGGATGACTGCATTTTTTGGCATTTAGCTTGATGCCATAACTTTGACACCAGGTGTCTTTCTCAGTAAGGCCTTTTTGGAGGATGTCCGTGTCAGCCAGAGAATCAATTATGGCTCCCAGTTTGCAGTCATCGGCGAACTTGGTTAGCCATAGTCCTCCTGTGTTTGCCTGTACTTCTGAGAAATATATGCCGAACAGTAGGGGTCCCAGAACCGAGCCTTGCAGGACACCACTTGTGACTGGTTTAGAGTCAGACCTGGAGCCTGCTATTCTTACCGTGTGAGTTCTATCTGTAAGCCAGTTGGCAACCCATCTTGTGACGTAGGGGTTTATGTTCAGGCTGGTGAGTTTTTTTATAATACCTGAGTGAGGAATGGTGTCAAATGCCTTGGTGAGATCAAGGTAGGCTGTGTGAACCACCTTCCCCTCGTCTATGGCCTTGGTAACTCGAAGAAGTCAACCAGGTTTAGTAGGCATGATCTGCCCTTAACAAAGCCGAACTGGGTCGGGTCAAGTGTTTGGAGGTTCCCAATGTCTTTGTTAATGAGTTCCATGATGATGCACTCCATAGCCTTGCAGACCAGGCTTGTCAGGCTTATGGGGCGATAGTTACCAGGGTCAGTTGTGGTCCCTCCTTTGTGGAGCGGAATAACCATTGCTATGCACCATTCTATGGGCATGTAGCCTGTGGAGAGGCTGAGGTTGAATAGCGTGTTTAGGTGGGGGGTTAGTTCATTCTGTAGTTCATGCAAGATGCAGCCTGGGACACCATCTGGCCCCATTAATGCTGTGTTTTTGGCTTTTTCACCTGTGCTTCTGTGATTTCCGGGACACTACACTTTTCCAGTATTGTTGTGGGCCCTTTTGAAGGTGAGAGGTAGGTGAAGTTTGCACTGAATCTTTCTGCCAGTATGTTGGCAATACTGGTTAGATCAGACCACTGGAAAACATGAAGGTCCTACCGAACAGCCTGATCTTGGGAGATTTCAATTACCCTACCATTAACTGGGAAAACTACTTGAGTACAGTTCAGTATATCTTGTGCTATTTTGCACTATCTCAGAGCATATCTGCAAGTTGCCACTTAGATTCTTGACATAGCTAAAGAAGGCTTTGTGGTTATCTTTTAAATCCTTGGCTATTTTTCTTTCGAAGTTAGCCTTGGATCATTTTATGAAGGACCTTAGTTTCTTACTGATACTGATCAGATATGTCTTTCCTTCTTGGGATTTGCTTTTTTCTGAACTAGTTTCCTCCTTTTGTTGTATAACCTGTTTATGGCAGGGGTCCACCAGACTGGTTTCCTTCTCTTAGGGGAGTGAGTCTTGGTCTTGCTAGGGATGGCATGATCCATGCATCCGTGTAGGTGCTCATAGAGTGCAATTGTAAAGGATTTTGTATCTTGGGCAGTGTTATCCTTTAGCGTGGGGGCTGTGAAACTTACCACCTCTGCCTTAAGTAAGGTGAAGTTTGCTTTAGAAAAGTTTTTCACCGTGGTTTCCTTGGTTGGGGGTGGTGATGGGGTGTGGACATCCAGGGTGATTAGTTTATGGTCTGATCTAACCAGTGAGGGGTTTACCTCCGGTACGGAGCACCTGTTGCCCATGTTGGTGATGACCAGGTCCAATATGTTGTGGCCTCTGGTAGGGGAGTTTACCAGCTGATCCAGGGCATTTGAGTTGACAAATTAAAGGAAGTGCTGAGCCTGGGAGTTTGTACTCAAGTAGTTTTCCCAGTTAATGGTAGGGTAATTGAAATCTCCCAAGATGAGGGTGTTCGGTAGGACCTTCATGTTTTCCAGTGTCTCCAGAAAGGCGGAGTGGTGGCCCTGGGTCATGGAGGGTGATCTGTTGCAAGCCACAATTTGCATCGCAGATTTGCCCAACGTTAGTTGCACATGGATGATTTCAGAAGTATCATGCTGCGCCACTAACCTGGAGGTGTGGGTATCCTTGATGAATATGGATACACCCCCTCCTTTTGTGTTTCGGTCCATGTTCTGTGGCCGAAATGTGTGGTATGAGTTGTTGCCCAGTAGTACTGGAGTACTCTCTGGAGCCTTGAACCAGGTTTCAGTTACTGCACAGATGTCGATGTTCTCCATACTTAGTAGTGCTTTGAGAGCATGCATTTTGAGATTTAAACTCCTGGCATTGAGTAGCATAACCCTCATTTTTTTACTTGTGCTGTTTACGGAGGTGGGTTTGAATTTTAAGCCTTGCCTAAAAAAGGCACTATGGGGGCAGCAAGAGCCTTGGCCAGTATTCGAAAGCCAAGGGGTGACAGTTGCAAGCCGTCTCTTGCGAAGCAATGCGGCTTGTCGAGCATGTCATCCCAGGCTGACAGACACTGGATCCCCTTTGAATGACACCAGAAGCTTAGGCAGTTGTTGCAATTGATCATTCTTTCTTTATACTGAGATATCATTCTTGGTGAGGGCAGGATGCTACTCAGGGTCAGGGTCATACCCGCCTGGGCTACATGATCAGAGAGCTCTTCCATGTCTCTTTTCATGTAGTCCAGGGAGGTACGGCTCAAGTCATTCACACCAACATGAACAATGACAGAGTCATATTTGTACTTGTTCTGGAGTGACCTGATTGCTTGTGTTATGTGGTGGATTCTGGCTCCTGATAGGCAGCTAACAGTAACCTTCTCCTTGTCCAGCCTAGTGAGTGGGGCATCAGTGTGCCTGACTATTGAGTCACCTATTACTAGTGTAGTGTGTTAGGTATGTCATTTTACCTTAAGGGCTGTGATTGTGCGGCACATTGATTTTGTGTTTTATATGTTGTCTGGTTTGTGACGGGAGGTGCAGGTTTTGTGGGTGTCTGCTTTGGAGCTCTCTGATGCTTTTGCAGGCTTTTATTTAGAGCCTCCGAGTATGATTTTGTGTATTTATGTGTATTTTTTGCCAGTGCTGGTTTAATAGGTCTATGTGAGGCTGGAGGTGTGTTGCAAGTGTTAACCTTCCCCTCATGACTGTCTGTTCCAGTCTTGGGTGGAGATACCTTAGCCTCCAGTTTGGCTGTATAATTGCATCTCTCACATATGTTAGTGTTTTGTGGTAGGAGGAGAGGGCTGTCTGTGTACATGAGGCAGTTGTAACATTGCCTGAGGATACCCTGATTCACCAGCTGGACTGGAGAGTACACCTGAAGTTGCCCTTTGATCATGCCTGAATAGTAGGGTGAGCTGCTTAGTCGCTTGGTTGGTGAGGGGTGGATAAAGAGCCTTGCCCTGCTGGGCAGTCAAGTGTCAGGGTATATTAGTGCTTGCTATTAGGTCTGAGCAAGTGCTGGACTGTCGGATGCTTTTTGAGTGCTTAGGTTGAGAGTTACACTAGTTTTAAGTGAAAAACTGAAGAGGAGACTTAGTGGAGCTTGGAATAATGTAACCCTAGCTAACCGGTGCTGCCCGGTGCACAAAACTGTGGGACGCGTTTTTTAAACTACTAACTTCTTGGCTGGAACCACTCCTCCAGGGACAGATGGCTGCTCAAAGTTCCCCTCTCTCACAGGTGAACAGAGAAACTTCCCTCTATCCAAGTAAGGTATGGGCAACTCAGAAACTTGTAACACAGCCCTGAATTCAGCACTAGCCTGAAAACTGGACTATACTAGCTTAGAAAGGCAGGAAACAAGAAATGTATTTATTTATTTTTTTGAAAAGGTAAGGCAAAAACAGTAAAAAGTACACTTAAAACAGCTTTAAATGACTACAAGCGATCAGAAAAGGCTATCGCACTTTAGTGTGTAGCCTACAACAGTTAAACAATTTATTTAAACAAAAAACAACTTTTTAATAAAAAAAAAAAAATAAAAATAAAAAAAGTTTTAATAAACTTTGGAATTTATCTTTGGATTCTTGGATTTTGTCTTATCTAGTGTGGTTCCAGTGAATTTTTTTCCTTTGCCTGAGTTCATTTATTTTCACTGGATTTATCAACAGATTACTTGTTTTTTCTTATTGCTTCTAAGTTTTGTTGTTATCTGGTGGACATGACTAGCTTCAGTGCACTTCCATCCACAAATGGAATGCCTGCTAGGAGATTAATTGGTGTTTCTGAACTCCTCGGCATACCTGAGAACCCCTTACTGAACTTTTATGATGGAACATATGATCTAAGTAAGCTTAACAAGGATTCAGTTATGCAATTTAAAATGAAAGTGGATACTTTTGAACGTAAATTGCAAACTTTAAAGAAGTTACAATGGCAGCACTCAAGCTTTGATGTTTATTTAAAACATGCAATTGTACCAAGGAGCTTGAGACTGATAAAAATGGCCACTTATAGATCAAAATATCTGGATTTGTTAAAGTGCTGGCAGATATTAAATCTGACATGTTCGCTACAATACATGCAGCATATGAATGATTTTTTTCACCCACTTTATAAATCTCTTCATACAGATATTGAGCAGCAATACTTAGAACTAGTTAATAGTGTTGAACAGAATAAGCACACAAATTTATTGTACTAAGCAACAGATCATATTAAAATATGTGAAAATAAATTAATAGACACCAAGAAAAGAAAACAGGCCAGAGACTTTAAAGATTTTTAAAACCGATTGTATTTTTGCATGGTCCAATCGGAAAGAGCCTTCCTTTACACGTCGCAGCAATACACATGCGGAAGCTGATACTCAGAGAATGGAGCCGCTTTCCAAGAGGACTGGGTCAAATAACCCTGTACAATAACCACTTACAATTCTTGATCCAAATATAATTTCTGTACTTGATCCATTGGATTTTCTTCATCTGCAGAAGTCACCATTAACATTTACGGTGCAGTGGAAATGGAAAAAGAGTTTTCACAATGAGCAGCAGCAAAAGAAAAACTCATACAAATGTCACTATCTGAAATATCTGTAAGAATATTAAACATGATTTAGTTTTTAACCTTTATAAGTATGAACATAATGAATATGAACTATTGTTCCTTAACAAGGGACTTTCATATGTACCAGCTTGTACTATTGACATGTCACAGTTATTGACTGAAATAAAATATTTTATCAGGTCTTTAAATTCAAGTCTTATTTATGGAGGCAGTAATGAAATTAATGCCTCTGCTCTAAGAAGGAAAAGTGCATTTATACCTAGTAGCAATCCAGCTATGCAAGCCTTTGAGAAGGCTGTTGAACATGATATTTATTTGCTGTATCAAAATGAGCTAAAAAGGTAATTTCATAATTTAAATGCAAATGAATATGATGCTATAAAATCTTTCCTACAAAATGAGCATATTGTTATTAAAAATGCTGACAAAGGCAGCAGTGTGGTAGTGTTTGTCTCTGATTACTATTTGTTTACTATCAATGAAATATTGAACAGCATTGATTATAAGAAAATTAGTAGACTTGAGTGCAATAATATAATTAAAAGAGTCAATAATGCCTTATTGGGGATGTTCAATGTAGGTTCATTAGATTTTGAACTATTTAACTATTTTATGACAACATCACCAATTACACCTATTATATATGGTTTTAGGAAACGACATACATCATTGAGTTGTTCACCACTGAGATCGATAGTGTCAGCAGGGGATGGGTTACTGAACCCATCTCTAAGTATCTTGATTTAGAACTAAGGAAATATTTACCATCAGCCAAAGTATTATTAAGGATTCTACACATTTTATTAGAGAATTATATGCATGGACTTTAGGTAGAGACATTAGTGATTACTTTTTCATTACAATGGATGTAGATTTCATGTTCACATGCATTCCTAATAATATTGGTATTGACAATATGAAACAATTTTTGAATAAATATTCATCAGTGACTGAAGCCAAGATTCAAGATTTCTGTCACCTACTGGACATTATTTTAAAATATAATATATTCCTCTTCCAACCACAATTGTGCCGTCAGACCACAGGTGTTGCCAAGGGCACACCTGTGGCTAATACATATGCAAACATTATGATGTTTATATGGGAAACAGAATACAGTCTGTCTAGTTCCAATAATTTATATTTTGAAGACATTGTTTTTTATTGTAGATTCATAGATGACCTGTTTTTTATTTGGACAGGCACATTAGAAAATTTTAATATGTTTTTTTTTTTTAATAGTATGAGCACCTATACTGAATTTTTAAGTTTTAAAAAAGAAATATCTTTAAATACCTGGCTCAGTCTGAACTGCTCTGTGAGCCATATAAGACAAATGTTTAGGTGGAATACCTTTATTGTTTCTTGTTGTTTTACTGACTGAAGTTATTTGAGGTTCAGCTCTTCTTTGTCAGTTTTTAAATTGTATGCAATAATTTATATTTCAGTGTAGCATTGTTCTTGTTTTTCTTGTGACACGGATGTGGATTTTTCCTCAGACTGAACAGTTTGTGTAGTTCCTGAAACTTTGAACACACTGAACTTTCATCAACAATCACAATTCTGCTGACTGTTGCTTTGTTTGTGCCTGAATGTAGAATTCTGCATCCTTTCTGAGACTCACTATAACCCATAAGCACACCTTCCTTTCCATATGGATCCCATTTTGTATGTTTTCCTTTGGAATGTGCACACAGGTTTACTTCCAAAACTTTTGATGTGTCTAAATCTGTTTTCATTCTGTTCCCCAGTTCTTATGGAGTTTTCTCTGTTGTTTTTCTTGGAAAGTGATTCTGGAGATAGCATGCAGTCATGATAGCCACTCCCTAGTATGTGATTGGCATAGCAGCATTGAAAAGCATGCTCCTTCCACTCTTACAGAGAGTCTGATTCATTCCTTCTCCAACCCCATTTTTTTCTGGGGTATATAGTACAGTGATCTGGAACATAATTCCATGTTTTCTCAGAATGTTTTGCATTGTGCCACTTGTATATTCAGACCCATTGTCTGTACGTAGCACTCTGAGCATTCTGCCAAATGTATTACTTACTTGAGCTAGATACTGTTCTAACTTGCTGACACTTATGCTTGTTGTGCAACAGGTACAATGTGGTGTACCTGGTGTAATCATCAATGAAACTAAGAAAATACCTCTTCTTTCCTGGAGTCATATTTTTCATTGGACTGCAAAGATCAGAATGAATTATGTCCAGAGGTTTTTGAGCTCTGCTGTTGTTCTGCTTTGGAAAAGGCTTTCTCATCATTTTTCCCTTAACGCAACTGGTGCATTTCATTATTTGATCATGCTGGCTATATTTTTCAACACTTGCTTAGTTACCCCCCATCTGTTTTCTTTATTGTGGCAGGACTACTGTGCCCAATTCATCTGTGGCAAGTGTGGATGCAGTTTGAATGTTTTTCCTCTTTGGCTGTATTACCCATTTCACTGCAGTTCAACTGATACAGTTTATCTGTGATTTTGACCTTTGTGAGTAAGCAATTCCACTTTGTGATGACACAACCGTAACAAAGTATTTCTGAGGAAGTCTGTTTGGATGAATAGCAAACATGAAACTTCAACTATGCTAAAAAAAACTTTCTTTTGTCTCCTTGGTGAAATTTGGTGGTTTTGTTGGTATTTTGTACTGTGAACACCTTGTCCTTACAGTGCGCTGTTTTTTCATTTTTCTTGTCAACTTGAAAGGCACTATTTTGCCTTGGTTTGTAAGATTCTTCACTGACAATAGGTTCCTTTCAAGATCAGGCATATACAGAACATTTCTGGCATGTATCTTTCTGGTGATATTCTGAGAGATTCTCTGATTCCTTCTGACATTATTACATGCCCATTAGCTGTGGTGATTTTTTTCTTTTTTGCTTTGATAGAGTTGAGTAAAGAGATTTCTGTCATTGGCCATGTGACTTGTAGCTCCTGAGTCAACACATTATGCCTGCACAGATGAGGCACCACATTTGGACTCAAATGCATACTCAGTGCCTGAAGTGACATCTGCTTCTTCCTTGACATTCTTAGCTTGTGTTCATTTAGCTTGTCTTTGCATTCTAGCTTTCCAGATTCTGCAATCTACCTTTAAGTATCCTGCATTTTTTTACACACAAAGCATGCATGTGTTCCTAGCTGCATATTACTGTTTTTATTTCTGTTTTTAATCTTTAGTCTCCATACTGGATATACTTTCACTGTTAATACTTTCTGTCTTGCAGCTGCAGTCATCCACAAACTTGCCTTTAACATACTCCAATGTCAGTTAGTCATCTGGATGTGCATCAAGTGCTGTAATGTGTCTCATAACTATCAAGTAGACCACTAAGTAAAAGTGCTGTAACGTGTCTCATAACTATCAAGTAGACCACTAAGTAAAAGTGCTGTAACATGTCTCATAACTATCAAGTAGACCACTAAGTAAAAGTGCTGTAACGTGTCTCATAACTGTCAAGTAGACCACTAAGTAAAAGTGCTGTAACGTGTCTCATAACTATCAAGTAGACCACTAAGTAAAAGTGCTGTAACGTGTCTCATAACTATCAAGTAGACCACTAAGTAAAAGTGCTGTAACGTGTCTCATAACTATCAAGTAGACCACTAAGTAAAAGTGCTGTAACGTGTCTCATAACTATCAAGTAGACCACTAAGTAAAAGTGCTGTAACGTGTCTCATAACTATCAAGTAGACCACTAAGTAAAAGTGCTGTAACGTGTCTCATAACTATCAAGTAGACCACTAAGTAAAAGTGCTGCCATGTGAAGTCTTTTATATCCTCATCAATTCCTCTTATCCTTTCAACCATTTCTAAAGTGTGCCTTATATAATCCTGCATATCCCGGTCTTTCATCAGCTTGGCCTGATATAGTTTTCTAATTAAATAGAGTTTATTGCTGATATTACCTCTTTCATGCACCTTTTGCAGTTCCTCCCACATTTCTTGAGCAGATTCACAGTTGCATGGATGTATAATTTTATCATCATCTATGCAAAGGGATATCATGCTCTGAGCTTTTTGATCCTTTTCTATCCACTGTTTCTCTTTACTTAATCTGTTGCTGGATCTTGCAATTATTTGCTGTAGCTGGTTGTATCTGGTTGCCAGGGTGTCTAGGTGTCTGGGCCCATAACCTGTTAGAAAAACGTCTTCTGTGTACAGCTAATAGATGCTTACAGCCTGATTGCAGCCTAAATTGAGGTATGTTTATTTCTTTGCTTTTTAGTGTCATGAAACACACTGCACAAGGAACAGGAAATTACATCAAGCATATTATCTTAAGTGTCCACCAGAAAACACTGCCATCTTCTGAATAAACATATTATTACACATAACTGAAATATACACAAAAATAGTAGTTGTTGCTAGGGTCTATATTAGAACATCGAAGTTTTAAAACTTCGAATGTTCTAATATTGAACCCTAGTCAGTGAAAGCTGAAAACATCGAACATACAGAACAGCAAATTTTTTCCTAGGGAAAAAATTTGCTGTTCCAAAATACATATACACAACACAAGCACACCAAACAAGCAGCAACCCACACACATACACCTAAAATCTTACACCTAACCCTACACTAAACTATACACACACCACTAACTATCCACTTACCTTAGCCCAAACCCTAACCCTAAGGTCCGTCACTATCGCACACTCACCTCACCCGCGCCCTAACCCTAACTCACCTATGCCGCCCTAACCCTCACGTCTACACAATCGCACACTTACCTGACATGCGCCCTAACCCTAACTAACCTAACCCACACTCAATCACACACTTGCCTGAACCCGACCCGGAACTTTCCACCACAGCGCTGAAAATACCAAAGCAACAGAAACGGACAACCAAATTTTTTCCCTAGGAAAGAATTCATTTTTCTGCTGCTTTGATATTTTCAGCTTTCGCTGACTAGGGATCGATATTAGAACATTCGAAGTTTTGAAATTCGATGTTCTACTATAGACCTGTTGTTGCTATATGTATGTCTAACAATTAAACCATCAGAAACAGTATGTGTGAAAGGAAGTGGGCTCTCAGCAAGCAAGATGCTCCATAGTGACAGGTAGTGTTGTTTCAATGCTATTAATTGCACAGATATCAATTAAAAACATTAGAAAAGAGTAGAAATGTAAAATATTATGTTATCTGCATGTACATTTGCAACTATGACTTATTTGTGATGCTGTAAGCACAATTCTAAGATTCAGGTACTTCAAATAAACATTTTTGGATGTAGCTTATTACAGACACTAAAGATACAGTTCTAGGCTTCTGCTATCATGTAAATACAAGTGGGAGTTTAGTTCTTTGCTGATGCCAGTATCTCACCTATACTGGTGTATGAAGGCTCCCGTGTCCCTTTTTTGTTTCCACACAGACAGAATGAGAGGCCAGCTGTGTTGGCAGTCACAGGAAGCAGCAGAGACTTTCAGAATAGCAGGATGTCTGTGTATTACAAAGGCAGAATAATACAGGCAGTACACAAGTAAATCCAGTGACTACAAAAATAAAAACAAATAAGTAAAATAGAAGTCACTGGAACCACAAGCAGCTGGTAGTGAAGTGATTTATTAGACTCATTTTTAAAAGTTATATGAGTCTAATAAACCACTTCATTACCAGCTGCTTCTGGTTCCAGTGACTTCTATTGTACTTGTTTGTTTTATTTTTGTAGCCACTGGATTTACCTGAGTACTGGCTGAATTTTTCGGCATTTGTTATTCACGTTTTTATAGCCAGTCAAAGACATGAGTCACATGGGGCTATTCCCTCTACCAGTACGGCACCAAGTCATAGCTATTTCACTCTGAATGAGTTTATGGATGTTCAAAATAACCCACTTATTGATGGAGAAGAATTAATCAGGTATCATTGTACTACCAATGAACATGTACAAGAGGACACTTTTCGGATTATTTAAAAGTAAGTTAAGACCATTTGAAGAGACTGTGTGCCACTTTAAATGTTTGCAATGGCAGAATCTTAGTTTTTCATCATATCTGAAATGCAAAGCTGTCCCTTGTGGTCTTAGGATACTAAAAAAAACTACATACCACTCTAAATATCCTGACCTTTTGAGGAGGTGGCAGTGTATTAATCTCAGTTGCTCATTCAAGTACACAGAGCTTATGAATGCTTTTTTTTTCTACCAACTGAGTAAGATTTGCGCACGTATATTGAGCTAAAATATGTTGAACTGATCTCTATGATTGAACTGAATGTGCACTCTAATTTGCTGCATGAAATGCAGGAACTTTTATAGGCATATGCGAAAAGGCTTATAGAAACAAAAAAGGAAGTTGCTAAGGGATCTAAATGAATTTAAAAGGGGCAATGTATTTGTGTGGTCTCGGAATAGAAATAGAGCTCCTAAAAAGAATATTGTGAATGAAAATTATGGAAATCCTGATAACTTATCACATCTGGTCACTTTAAATCAGAGAACCCACTTTTCTAATGCTGCACCATTCAGTGAAGCAGTATTAACTTCCTCAACCAATCGGGTTGAGTATAGCAGACAATGCCCCCCAATGAGGTTTTAACAGGAGCTGAGCAAAATGATGATGTCATCATCAGTGGCCCTGATACACGAGCTGATGAGTAACAGCAGGAACAAACTACCGTGAATGCTAACTCCATAGGAGCCCTGGCTCCCACTGACTGTTCATTTCCTTTTTTATTGGAGGAATCATTCTCAATGAAAGTAACAAAGCCTCAGAAGGAACATTCAACAAGACAAAGGAAACAATTGTTTAGGAGGCCTGTAACCAGAAGTCAAACACCAAGGAAATGAATAGCCTAGTGTTTAATCTATTTAAATACATCCTGGATGCAGATAAATTATCTGTGCAATCAAAGGGTCTGAGTTTTATGCCTTCTACAGTGAAACATTGCTAAGACATTAGCAGAGGTAAAGCATTTTGCAAGGACATTAAATTTGAAAGACTTATATGGTAATAGTGTAATGAACTGTGTTAACAAATGTAAAAGGTCTAGCCTGTTTATTCCACAAAGTAATAATTTAATTCAAGTGTTTGAAAGAGCTGTGGAAAAAGAGATTTATAAGTTATACGATAATCAAAATATTGATACTTTTTTAATTTAACTAGAAATTAGCAAAGTACCATTAGTAAATTAATTAGTAATGAATAAATTGTTATAAAAATGCTGATAAAGGTGGAGAGGTAGTTGTTTTAGCCACTCGTTTTTATATTGAATCTATAAATATGTTGTTAAATAGTGCTGATTATGCTAAAATTACAAGGTATGAATGTAATGTCATTATAAATAATGTGTTAAACAGTATTAAGAGAATTTTTGAGCAAAACAGAATAGATAAGGATACATTTGATTATTTAATGGTTAACAAACCCATCATTCATTTTATTTATGGGCTTTCTAAGCTTCACAAATCAATGACTAAGCCTGCACTTAGACCTATAGTATCTGCTAGAGTGTGGGTAATTGAACCCACATCTAAATTTTTAGAAAGCCAAATAAGAGTGGGCTTTGAAAAGACTGGGACAATCATTAAGGAAACAAATGATTTTTTGAAGTAACTATATGATTGGTCTAAGAATGTGAATTTTACTGATTGTATTTTTGCAACTTTAGATGTGGATTCATTATTTACTGTGATGCATAATGACACTGGAGTCTCTTACATGAAAGAATATTTGCTAGATTATACTGAATGCCCTCAACAGTATATTAATTTGCTATTTGACTTATTACATATGCTTCTGTCGAATAATTAGTTTTTATTTCAAAACCAATGTTATGCCCAAAAAGAGAGGAGTAACAATGGGTACCCACATTGCTAACAGTTATGCAAATATTGTTATGTTTATATGGGAACAGAATTTTATTCTATCCACAGATAACACTCTAGCAAGGAATGTTATTTTTTATTGTAGATTTGTGGGTTATTTGCTTTTAATATGGAGAGGTAGTGTTGATAGCTTTGATGTGTTTTATGAATATTTATCCTCCACATGTTCCTTTTTACATTTAAAAAAACAATATCAACTGAAAGTATTGACTTTTTGGACACACCAGTGTTTAGAGGCATCAGCAATACTTCTTTAAATACTGATTTATATAAAAAAACAGCTAAGAGAAATGCATACTTACACCATGATAGTATCCACCCGTAGTTTATGTTTGACTACATAGTTAGGAATCAGCTTTATAGAGTTGCAAAGCTGAACATGATTAATGAGAATATGCAGTTGCAATTGTATAACACTGCTGTAGAGTTTGTTAATAGATGTTATAATAAGCAGAAAGCACTGGAAATTTGTGAGGATGTTAGGAGTTGTAGATCTACCCGAGCTAAGCCACTGTTGTCAGAATCCAGCCAAGAGGTACTAATGAATAAATGTTCACAGGGTAAAGTTAGTTGCGTGTTAACATATAATGAAAATACTGCCAATGTTAAGAAAATCATTGAGAAATACTGGCACATCCTACGTGACATACCAGAGCTACAGATGGCAGCCGATGAGAGACCATGCTTCGGTTATAAGAATAATAGAAGTTTGAAGTAGTTGTTATCTTATAAAGAGCAGACACATATCAAGAAAGACATGACCTATTAAGAATGGTACCTCTATATCTGGCAGATGTACCTTCTGTAATTTTATTTGTTGTAATAAATATTTTACTCATCCAGTTTCTAACAAGACCTTCAGACTTAATGCATATGGCAATTGTAAAACTACAAATGTTGTCTATCTGGCTAGATGTGTTGCATGTCAAGCATACTATGTGGGTAAAATGAACCAGAGGTTAAAAGATCATATCTGTAACCACCTATCTGAAATCAAAAGATAAATAGTTACAAATGTAATATATAAACACATTAGGGACAATGGTTTTGGACATGTTTTTAAATTTTCAGTTTTAAGAGTAGTTGATAATAATAAACGTCGGTGTAATATTAATGATTACATTGAAAAGGAATAATTTAATTGGATTTTACATTTAGGGGCACATATTTCACCTAGTTTGAATGGCTATGTATCTTTAAAGCCTTTATTGAAATAGATATACAAACGAGCCTGGTAGTCATCATGTGACCCACTTTGAAATTATATAAATGGTAGATGGTATATTTTGTTTGATATGCCTGAAGAAGCCTTGTTTAAGATGAAAGTTTTTACTAGTGGTTTTAAAATTGTATGAGTCTAATAAACCACTTCATTACCAGCTGCTGGTGGTTCCAGTGACTTTAGTTTCACTTGTAAGTCTGCGCATTACCCATCGACTTGTATTATATTAATTGAAAAATAGGTGTGTCAGCCATATGACCATGCAAGGTCCCTCAAATTGTCACATAATGGGGTGCTCATCATTGCAAGGACATGCTTGAATACAACTGATTGAAAATTCTTGGCTTACCTGTTGTGGTAATTTGGAATTAATTATCATTCCTGATCTCAGCATGAAGCATAAGTTCCTGTATGAGATCCCTGAAATTTCACTTTTTCAAAAAAGTCACCGCAAAATGTGAAAAAAGGGGGTAATTTATCCATTTAGTACCATTTTTATCTACTTATTTTTATCCTGCTCATGCTGATCATTTTTATAGGCTGCTTTTTATAGACCTTGTTATTTATTATTTCAATCTGTATACAGTGCTTAGCTCAATAATTATTTTAATACTGTTAATAAATAAATAATATTACTACCTCAGCTGTCAGTTGCAGACTGTCAATGAGGGTAGCACATCCTGTGAGATATGTGCAAATACATATAGTATGGACTACTAACTGATTTTGGTGAATCAGGGAATGTATCTTGGTCATATTCATTCACAGTTAAATTGATATCTTACACATACCTGGCCCCCGTCAGTTTGGCTTTATGAAAAGCAAAACCTACCTCCTTAAGCCGGGTACTTCCTTTGAAAATGTGATTGATGCATGGATAAAAAATATTATGTCTGTACTGCTTCTCTGGACCTGCTAAAGCCTTTGATGTAGTTACCAATTGTGGCATTACTGATAAAATCACTAGTGTAAACATACACCCCTATGTCACCTGCTGGGCTGTAAATTGGTAATCTGAGCCAAAGATATACATGTTCATGTATATATACATATATATATATTGTATACATGTATACAAATTCATGCATTTTCCTTTATTTTCTACATGCATTGCATATTGTCAGTTTCCTACATACTGGCATTGTGTGACTCTATTTGGGCATTTTCCTTTAATGTCTACATGCATTGCATATTGTAATTTTCCTACATACTGGTGTTGTGTGGCTCTATTTCTGCATTTTCCTTTATTTACTACATGCATTGTATATTGTCAGTTTTCTACTATGGTTCTATTTCTGCACTTTCCTTTATTTTCTACATGCATTGCATATTGTCAGTTTCCTACTATGGTTCGATTTCTGCATTTTCCTTTATTTTCTACATGCATTGCATATTGTCAGTTTCCTACATATTGGTGTTGTGTGGCTCTATTTGTGCATTTTCCTTTATTGTCTGCATGCATTGCATATTGTCAGTGTCCTACATATTGGTGTTGTGTGGCTCTATTTATACATTTTCCTTTATTTTCCACATGAATTGCATATTGTCAGTTTCCTACATATTGGTGCTTGTATGGCTGCTCTATTTTGTCCTTTATTTTATACATGCATTTCATGTAATCAGGTATTTGCTTCATGGTGTGTTTGGGTGGGTGTGAGCTTGTCTGTGTGTGTGTGTGTGTGTGTGTGTGTGTGTGTGTGTGTGTATGTGTATATGCATATTGTCTCATATTTTATACATGTATCGCATGGCATCAGTTAGCAACTTATTTATACTTGTATGGCTACAAGGTGTTTTTTTACTTGTATTTTTAATCATGGTTATCTATTTATCTGTGTGTTTATTGCTGTTATATTTTATCCTTTATTTTATACATACATTTAATGATAACAATTATCTGCTTTTTGTTGCTTGTACAGCTGTTGTGTTCTGCCATTTATTTTATATATGCATTTCTTGGTGTCCGTTATATGCTTATTGGTGTGAATGTGGCTGCTGAGTTCTGCCCCTTGTTTTATAGATGCATTTCATGGTAAAAATTATCTAATTACTGGCGATCATGCTGACATGCCATCACTGGAGGTATATTTCTGCTGAGTCAGCTATGCTTTGAAAAAAAATATATATATATATATAAATATATATATATATATATATATATATATATAAATATATATATATATATATATATATATATATATATATATATATATATATGTATATATATATATATATGTCCACTACAAAATCTCAAGATCTCGCAATCTCGACTGTCAAAATTCCTAGTCCATAATGTCGAGATTGTGGAATCTCAAAATCGTAACAAAAAAAAAAAAAAAACAAAAAAAAACAAAAAAAATAAAAAGATGAGATCATTTAAAAACATGTTTTTACAGTGGGACAATCCCCCTGCACCCCATGCAAATTAAATATACTAACTTCGAGATCACACTCTAGTGAAGAAAATGGTAATGTTCACGTTCCGCACTGTATAGTGATCTATATTACCGTTCTCTTCACTGTACAGCGATCTGAGAATTAGTATATGTAGGTTGCATGGGGTGTGGTGGTTGTAGGAGGGCTTGCCCCTCTGCAAAAATATGTTTTTAAATGCTGTCATCTTTTTTTTTTTTTTTTTTTTTTTTTTTTTACAATTTTGAGATTCCACAATCTCGACATTATGGACTTGGGATTTTGATAGTCAAGATTGTGGGATCTCGAGATTTAGAAGTGTACCCATATATATATATATATATATATATATATATATATATATATATATATATATATATATATATATATATATATATATATATATAGCTACTTTCTTATGCTCCTGTTAACCCTACCATTTGTTTTTACTAGTGTAGCTCTATTGTAACTGTGTAATATCATGGCTGACATGAGTCATCCAAAGGTCTTTGCACATACATTCATGTTCAACTCCTTCACAGCATTTTTTGTTATATTTGCCTTACCTTTGCTCCTTACCCATGACTTGCTCGGGTCCTTACTCCATACCATCCCAATTACACAGACTCACTGCAATTAATTTCATTTTGACCTCCTGCCTATGAAGCTACTGCATTTGAAAAGATATTATCAGGAATCTATACAAAACAAAGGTTATCTCTTTGTAGGCATGCAAGGCTTGTCTCAAAAACACACCCAGTGACAATCAATATTCTTAGCCACAAAGAACAAAAATGCTATATCTTGCATGACTTCTTTTTAGTGTTACACAACACATGTGCATGGCATTGCAAACTATTTGATATGCACTATGTTTTTCCTTGTAACTTCAGCTGAATCTTTAAAGTCTATGCCTTGTTGACAATTGTAAATGCATGTTATTGTATCGTAAATTTAAATGTTAATGCATTTTGGGATTTTGTTACGTTTGGTAGTAAATCCTGGGCTGAGCCTAAAACTGGCACAGGTGGATCAGACAGAAGCAGACAGACAAACAAACCAACAAAACACTTTTCAAAATCTCACACTCGAGATATATGTATTAATTCAGATTTTACTGAATTATTAAAGAACTCTTTGAGGGTGACCACAGTGGTGCAGCAGTTAGCATTGCTGCCTCACAGCAAGAGGTTCTCTGGTTCAGTACTCAGCTGGGGTGCCTTGTGTGCATAGTATGCATGTCCTCACTGTGGTAGTGTGGGTTTTCTCCAGGTGCTCCGGTTGCCTCCCGCATCCCAAAGACATGCAGTAGGTGGATTAGGCACTCTAAATTGGCCCTAAGTGTGAGTGAGTGTGTGCCTTTTGTGGAAGGCTGGGTGCCGGGCTGGCAACTCGACACCATAAAACTTCACTGCCAATCATGAGCAGACAGATGATCTGCTGTGGCGACCCCTAACAGGGAAAAGAAGAATTAAATAACTTTTTGACTTTAGTTGTTTTATTGCAAGTTGACAGTGTTCTTTGGGGAGGCCATCTGATCTAGGGCTATTTATTTATTTATTTATTTATTTATTTATGCTTCCATTGTTATGCTACATACTTGTTTATGTATTTATTTATTTATGTATTTATTTGTGTATGTATGTGTGCATGTATGCATTTATTTATTATTTTTTACTGCTTTCTTGAAGAGCTATTTGACTCCGAATGATCATGGCTTAGTTAATATGATAAAATGTATAATATTATGAGAAAGAATATTTCATCCATCCATCCATCCTCAACCCCTTTTTCCCATTTTGCACATAGGGTCGGGGTGTCACTTCAACAGTGACAATCATCTCAAGCCAAGGTTTACAATGCTAGGTGGCTGGCCCTGCCACAGAATATTTATGCCCTTAAAAATGTTTTGAACACCATTTGTTGTATGTCATTCATTTTATATTAAAACTGAATACTAATTTGAAATGTATACTTACATTCAGCATAATAGAAATTAGGCACTAAACATCCATGAATTGTATGATTCTATTTATCTCTATAAAAAGTATGGGTTCTAATTTTATACAGTGAGACAGTAAATGTATGAAGTCAATATTTTAAATAATAAACAATGAATTTTAGAGTTAATTTGTGGAGTACCCATGGAAGCATAAAAAACAATTAACCAGTTTTAGCTGTTTTAATATCTTATGATAATAAATGAAGCTACAGTAGGTTTACAAGAAAAGCAGGTAAACCTAGCCACTGTGATGGCAAAGAGAGATAAATCCTTGACTACAGCCCAGCTGATCTGGGTTTGATTAGCTACTCAGGCAACTAACAGATTAGCCAATGAACATGGCTATACAGGTGGGAGAATGGTTGTGTCAGTGATCTCTGGTGGAGGATGGAGACACAAATGTAGGGGTCATAACCCAAAGAGGGTTAAAAAGAGTGGGAACATGACTTAGATGGTGCATAATGTTATACATTCCCATTTGATGCATATGCCTTTCGCATAACCACAAAGCCTGGCATGGATGAGGTGGGGGATGGTTTATTTATTTATTGGCATTTAGTTCGAGGGAAAGTCCAGCTGGGTAAGTACCCATTTTCAGCGGAGGCCTGGGGACAGAAGCTCCAAAGTATTACAAAAACATTTTAAAAATGACAATTTTATGATCTTCAAAAATAATATAAAGGCATCAAGAGTTTAAATTATTCCAAATTAAACATAATGTGAAAACACTGGTTAAGAATAAATACAATTTATATGATAATGGTTTAATATTTAGTGAAACTGTACTCAGTTTATACAGAATTTAAAAGGTAAGTTAGAATAATAGAAATAGGAATTCGATATAAAGTGAGGAAAAAAAAACAGGGTTATGGCATATTTAGAAAGAGAGGCAGGGGAGAGAAATTGAAGTAAAGAAGTGAGTGAAGAAGGAAGAGTAAGGAAGCATTAGGTATGAATAGGTACTTATTCATATTTAAGGATATTGTTTATCTTGGGGTTGAGCAAGGCAAGAGCCAGATTATGGCTAAGAAGTATTTCATAATGGTTTCTAGGACTGAAGGGAGGGTATTAACCTGATGGATACAGATAAGGAGTTCCAGTCATTAGCAACATTTTATTTATTTATTTATTTATTTGCAGTTGGTTTACCAGGATAGTCCATTGGGCCAAAACAACCTGTTTTCAATGGAATCCTGGGGAGAAAAGCTCCAAAAAACAATTAGCATGGTTACAATAAGGTATTTAGTTTCAATTATACAATTCCTATGGACTTGGAAATACAGTAGGCTAGAGTAGAAACATATACAAATATTACAATCTTGTATCACTGGAAACAATTTACAATATAGAAACAGAGAGGCTTTTACAAATTAGGGTGGGTTACACTGGAGATATCTTTCATACATTCAGGATGAATAGCTTAATACAATCAAGAGAAAAGTATATGTGCTGATATAGAACTTTTCAATATAGAAACAAAGAACCTTTTCCATCTTAGGGTATATTTACACTTAGGTACCTTTAAGTATTCAGAAAAAGCTAATACAAGCAAGAGCAAGATCTATGAGTTTAGGAGAGTAAGTAGAAATTCCCATTTTGAATAGGGGAGGAGAAGTGGAAATTCTCAGTATGAGGAGATTATTTTGGGTGGGCGCAGGAGCATTCCCACTGGGAAATTAGGTGTGAGTGAAGGGATTTTTTGAATGAGAAGTGATTTGTGATGGTACGAATGGATGGGGGTAAGGAGTTCCAGAGACGAGCAAGACTGTAGGATAAGAGATTTTTTCCAGGGGGACGAATTGGTTTATACAGTTCAATTAAGTTTTGGTTGTTAGATCTTAGAACTCTATCAGGGAGGTGCATTTTGGAGGTAGAGGAAAGGGATGGGCAGAGGGAGGGATTGAAGATGTGTTTGTGTGCAAGAGTCAGTTGGACATAGGTGAGGTGATTGGGTAGTTCTAACCATTTTAGTTTGTGGAGAGCTGAACAGTGGTGTGAGGAGGACTTATGGGAGGTAGCAAACTTGACAATTTTGTTATAGCAAGAGGAGAGTTGTGTTTTGAGAGAAGATTGTAGGTTAGTTAGAAGTGGGGCTCCATAGAGGAGGGATGGGATGAGAAATGTGGTAGATAGGGTGAGTTTGGTGGAAGGTGTAAGATAACGATTCTGTCTGTAGAGCATGCCGAGTTTTTGGTGAGTTTTTTTATGTTTAGTTGAAGATGAGAATTGAATTTAAGCTAACTATCAATTTGGACCCCAAGTAATTTGGCTTCAGATACCAGTTCTAGGGGTGTATTGTTGTGACTAGTAATAGTGAAATTACTTGGATTGAAAAAGGTAGCTTTAGAGGGGGTGAATACCATTACTTTGGTTTTGGAGGCATTGAGTACAAGGTGATTTGTTTTCTTCCATTCTTCGGTGGTTGAGAATGCATCTTGAGTAAGCTTTAGCAGTGTGGGGATGGAGGTAGCAGAGCAGATTATAGTTGAATCATCTGCATATTGGATAATTTTAGTTGAAGGGATAGAGTTGTGGAAATCGTTTATGAATATGTTGAAAAGCAGGGGACCCAGTATAGATCCCTGGGGAACACTGGTTGGGGTGTTGATGAAAAGGGAAGTGGCTTTTTTCCATCTCACTGCCTGATATCTATTGGATAAGTAACTAGTGAACCAGTTCAGAGAAGAGGGTGACAAGTTAAGCTTGGAGAGTTTAGTTAGTAGTAAATTGTGGGAGATAGTATCAAAGGCTTTAGAGAGGTCTAGTAGGAGGGTAGAGACAATGTGTCCTGTGTCCCGGGCTTGGTTCACAGCTTCCAGGAAGGCGAGTAGGGCGGTCATAGTACTGTGTCTTGGTCTGAAACCATGTTGTGTTTGAGTTAGTAGGTTATTGTCTAAGAGGTATGGTAGGAGTTGTAGGTGAATACACTTTTCTAAAAGTTTAGAGATAGGAGATAGAATAGCGATGGGAAGGAAATTAGTAATATTGTTATTGCTGCCACCTTTGTGCAATGGAACAACAAAAGTCTTTTTCCAGATTTGGGGTACTGAGCTTTCTTGAATGGAACAGTTGATTAAAATGCTGATGGGGTAGGCAATGACTTCAGCAGCTAAACTGAGAAAGTAAGAAGGGATGCTATCAGGGGCATTAGAGCATGGTTTTAGTTTCTGCAGTAGTTTTTTTATGGAGGATGTTGGTATAGGTTTTAGTGAGAATGGTGGGGGGAGGGGGGATTTGAGAATGTTGATGATGGAGTGGAGATAGGGGGATGAGCAGTGGTGAGGGGTGAAAAGCTGGTAGGGGAGGACTGGGGTGTAGTGGGAGGGTGTGGTGGGGTTTGAAGATAAAAAGGATGAAGTTAGTTTGGAGAGAGAATCAATGAAGAAGGTATTGAATTGAGTGGCCAAGTCTATGTCAGGAGTGTTAGGGTCTGGAACCGGGTTATCTGTTTTTTTGGGATTAAGGAGGGTAGAGATGCATTTCCAAAATTTTTGAGGGTTTGTTTTGTTGTTGTTTTGGATTATGGAGAAGTAATTTTGTCTATCGGAGATGATAAGTTGTTTTACTTTGTTTCTGAGTGTTTTGCATTCGTTATGGGCTAGGGGAGTCTTATGTTTCTGATATGATGACCATGCCTTATCCCTAAGGTGCATAGTTACTAGTGTGTTTTTTGTTAGCCAAGGGGCAGTTTTGTTTTTTATTCTTTTTGTTTTTATGGGGGCTTTTTGTTCTAAGAGGTTTAGAAAAGTTGAGTTAAAGTGGGCAACAGCCTGTCCCAGGGGTAGAGTTTTTAGGGTGTACCAGTTGATTGCTTTTAGAGAGTTGGAAAAGGTAGTGGGGTTAAAGTTTTTTTGGCAGCGAGTAGTAATAAAATTATGAGTAAGATGTAGGGGTGAAGTTAGTCGGTGTGTGAATGTGGGCAAGTGGTCACTAAGGGAATCAGGCAGGGTGCCACTACTTGAGAAGTAATGAGGGTGGGAGACTAATATCCAGTCTATTTATACAACATGGTATGAATAAAGATCATGAACAGCAGATTTGCTAGGTTAATGGACAGAATAGAGTTTTTGATCATTCGATCGTAATGACTGATTGGGAACAGAGTAGTTTAGAATGGTAATTCGTGCTGGATAAGCAGTTGGATGCTGGAAAATGTTATTGTTGGTAAGAAGCTGTGTTCATGTTAGCTGCTGGGATAGTTTTAACAAGTTAGGCTTTTTGTGCTATACAGTGTTGGTTCTGAAAAAGGTATTTGCTGTACATCTATTCACTTTATTATAACATTGTTCAAATTTTGATTTTTGTGATACCTGGAAGTTAGTAAGGATGAGAGTGCCATAAAGTAGTGAGGGCCAAAAGTAAGTAGTGGCAAATGTAATTTTAGTTGTGTTGGTGAGAAATTTTTGACTCTGTAAAGCATCCCTAGTTTTTGGTGAGTTTTTAATGATGTTTTGCATATGCAGGTCAGATTAGTCGAAAAGCAAAAATACCCCACACCAGAAGGCAGTGGTGAGCCCCTGTCTGGATGTCCTTATGCTTCATGATTGGCCCCATCATAATCAGGCAGACCAGTAGAATTAAGGTATAGGTGGTAGACCTCATGATAGATTGAGACACAGGCGTAGAAGGCTATAAGATGTTTCAGGGTAGCAAAACTGTGGTTACAAAAAGTTAATCCTGGAAAATATTTCCTAGTAGTGGCTGCCTCATACCACTGGCTTTAAATGGAAGATGGTAATTGTTCTCTTCTCTTTATACAGATGTGAATTAAAATTTAGAGAAATTAGAGGAAAGACAATTAATGTTAAGCAGGTCTGATTGTTTATGCAAGGAAGAGGTTTAGATTCACTGATGAATTTCTGGTAGCCATTAGTTCCTCTGTTGTATTAAAATGAGTAGCGATATTTCTATAGAAATGCAATTATATTGTGGTACAATCCAGGGTAATCACACTCCCTTTTACTGTTTTAATTGGTCTTAAATGTTCTTCACCACAAGAAAATGAGAATTATTTACCACTACTATTGCAAACTCTAAACTGATACAGTGATATTTTTGTCAGTATGTTTACAGATGATGTATTTATAGTAGTACCCTCAGTAGAGACCTTCATCCATTATATAAGAACCTGTTGATGTTCATTGGATTCACATGGATAAGGCAAAATCACTTTCACCCCAGTTCCAAAACTCCAGTTTCAACTTACTGTAAGCAAAGTTCAGGGCAATTTTTTTTTTTTTTTTTTTTTTTTTTTTTTATGCAAGGTTCAAGCCGCCTGTACATCCCATGTGAATGAACAAACCCTATACCCCATGAACTTATATATTCCTTCTTTGAGGTTGCACAATAGTAGAGAGAAGTAAAAATTCCTGTGTTGGAGAAAGAGGTTTCAGTGTGTTGCCGTCACACTAAAGGAATTTGTTGAAACCATTATTGACCTACAGGCACATCCCCCACCTTCTTTCTTGCTCATCTAAAGTTTTACATCTACAGTAAGGCACAATGGCAGTTTTCAAATTCTTTCCCTTACTTGCTATTCCTTATGTTAATTTTTCCAATGAAATGGTAGTAAATGTTGAATCAGTGCTTAAGTGTGGAAACATAAGCCAAGTATAATGACATAGCAGCCCTTCATCAGGAGTCAGCTAATACACTGTCTGAACAGCAGAAATTACAAAGAGCCAGATGCTGGTTTGCTAAAAATCAATGCATTTATCATTTATGAAGGCATGTTTAATTTCAGTGATCTTGCATCCTTTGGTGGCCACCATGATGCACCCCTAGTTGACATCGTCAAACACTAAACATAAGCTTTGTCAAAATTGTTCTTCTCACAGTAAAGCAGAGAATGTAGTTACATGTTATATAATGCAGTAAACTGGGTGGATGATTCAAGTTTATGAACTTGCCTTGTATTTAGAAATGTCATACTTAAATATATTTTAATTCTCTTTCTTTCACTGTTTTACAACATCATGGAAAAGATAAAAAATAGCCTATCTGTCAGAAATATATGAGACTAGAGAATCAGAATCTCTTTGTTTTTTTCCATCTGGACCCAATTTTCACTAAGGCTGGAGTTCAGAATCTTGCAAATTAAGATATATCTGACTGAAATCATGTTAGCAAATTATCCAGAGGGTTATCTGTGAAAATGGAAAAAAAAAACCTTTGTAGTTTATCTGTCCAAGCATATTTCTTAGGGCATGTCTGCAGATGTATTTCCTAGGGCACAAAAGGATGGATGAATATATGTCACCCACTCAAATTATTATTATTATTGTTATTATTACTACTACTGTTACATGATTTTATCCAATTATCTGCCTGACTATAAATCTATATAACCTGTTCTCACTACTAACCCTTTTATTCTTCTTACTAGCCTTTCTATAACACCTGGCACAACTCCATGAGGATGTCTCCTCCTTTCAAAATTTAAAACATATCTGTAGCCCATAAACACTAATTTAATTTAATTTAATTTAGCCTAAGAGAGAAAGTCAGGTGCCAGTCGGGACCCATAATTCATAACACTGTATGGTTATTTTGCTGTTGTTGACCATAGCCCCTTCCTTTTTTAGGCTGATCTTAATGTTCTTCTTCACATAAGGGCCTCTTATGTTTTATATATGACCATGTTTTAGGACTGGGATACCACGCAGAGCAAAGCATATACATTCACTATTTGCTATCTGCCAGTCACAATGCTTCTGTTATATGTCAGTTGTGCAGTGGACATGAAAGCCTCCTTCTCCCCAGGACTGATGAGTTGCTATTGGCCACTCACTACTCCTCCCACTCAAAGGCTTCCCCAGCTCCCAGCTCACTGGTCAGTGCTGGGTCATGCAGAATGCAGACAAATATATGGCTATAATAACTTATCAAAGGGCTTCTCCTTATTGAATCATAACATTTTGATGTGATATCAGGCTGGAGAAAAGCTCAGAAAACAAGGTATGGCATTGCTCTTTGTGTCAGTAGTACTGTATAATTAATGAGCTGCATTAGTGTGGAACAGGCATTTAATCATCTAACCCAAACTGCCATAATGATGTCACCATTCAAATTAAGCAGTGGACGGATGGACCATTGTATTCCACCAACTTCTGTAGTTATCAAACCACTATATAAATATAAATAAATAAAAAAGGAGAGAGGCCAGTACAATCAGCAATCTTTATTTAATTACATGTTTTAGACCAAAACCAGTCACTGACTTCTTCCATTCAGATGGAGAATACATCCTGTCTGTGATAAAGATACATTTGCTCAGAACAAGGACCCAACATATGTTCTGGTCAAAAACTACTTGGTTAATATTACATAAGCAGGGAAAGTTTTCTGATGTCGGATAACATGCACTTTTTTCTCTACAGTCTGCCAGCAATTTTATTTAGAGAGATATATAGGTAAATAGGGAAATATAGAGAGACTGATAGACAGATAGATAGACAGACAGACAGATAGACAGATAGATAGATCTCTGTTTCGGTGTGTAAGAGGACTGGCACCCCCATAACTGCCCCATCCAATGAGTTTCATTTATTGAGAGTGGATAGTAAGGTGGTGCCTCCTCTCCCTTAACAAAAGCAATTGACAGGAAAAAAAAAAGAGGTGAAGATGTAACTGCTCCCGCCAACATCATAATATGTGACCATGTGCCTGGAAACTGCTTCCACTATTGCTAACATCCACCAGAGTGGTGCAGATGCCATTGATTTGTGTGACTGCTGTAATACTTAGACAGGGTTGGGAAGCATTATTGAGATCCATTGTTTCCTTTATCATGGAAGCAGCCTTGTAATAATCTAATTTAGAAGAGATGACAGAGGAAAACAGTAATCAGGAAAAATAGGTTGTACAGATTATAGTATAATTAAAATCTTATCTAGTCTTTCAGAATGGAATTAATGAACGTACTTATTAATGGGTTGTTGATAGTATAATCCCTGATATTAAATGAGTGATATTGTCAACCCTTGACATTAACAACTGTCAATTGTTATATTGCCGTAGCTTATACATTTGATTTTTAAACACTTTTATTTTCAGATATTATCTTAACTATGATATTATTAGACATTGCAAATATAGTATATTATCAATTATGTATTTATAAATATAATAAAATATAAATATGACATATAATTATGCTATAATATAGTATAATGAGCAGTATATTAATATAATGTATAATTATATAGTAAATGTAAAACAAATATTATAATAGTATTAAACATTATCATAATTAGCATATACCTGCTGTTTTATGTTTAGCCATATGTCTTTATTATAATTAGGATTAGATGCCTTGTGGAAAATTGTCACCTGGATTCAGCCTTGCAGGTAAGTCAGTTCATAATTCATATCTGCACCAACTCTGTTTGTGTTAACATTCCTGCCAGCAGCAGCTCCAGTGTGTGAACTGCCAAAGTCGTTACCAAAAGAATATGCCTTGTTCTAGTAATAGTAATTAAATGGCATGAATGCAAGAAGGGCAGTCTGCCTTAACTCTGTGTATAAAAGATATCTGCATAATGGCAACCTGTTGTAAGCAAGGATACTTGTTAAAAAACAAAGCAATGACCAGGAACCCCAAATGCTGAATTATCAAAACATAGGAATTTGAAATAATATAATATGCTTTAAAAATCTTAAAGAGACAAAGATATAAAGAAGTAGAATGTATTACTTTAAAATATGAAATGTGTAATGTCTTCCCTTATCACATTATGGACACCACATTATGCCCATGACTCTAATTCCTTGTAGAGAATAACTGCTTTTTTTAATTATTCAATAACCTTTGTTTTTTTTAATACTTTTATTGAGTTATCACTTGCCATATAGGGGCATTTAAATTCATATGAAGGTAATCAAACTGTATTAATGAGTTAAAATTAACAAACATTATACTTATGGTATATTGTTATATATTATACAACCTAAGCAACATAACATACATTTTTCAATTCCTGATCCTTTTTTAAACAAGAAACATCTTTATTAAACCATCACATGACTGATCATGAAACCATGATTACAAAGACGTGTTTGGAGCGTTTCTCCCTGGGCCTCTGCTGAAAATTTGTTTTGTTCCAAGTTGGACTTTCCCAGTAAACAAATGTTAAATAAAAAAATAAAATAAATCACTTAAAACATGCATATACTAAATGAAAACAAAGCACAATGACACAATCCTAGTTGCAAGCATTTTACATCACAAACCATACTTGTGGGTATTGTGGATGTATCAGAGCCTTATGCAATTCTTATTTATTTATTTTTTTTCACAATAATACACAAATACAATGTATTATTTTCTGTATTTTGAGTATTTATCATTTTGGATGCTTTTATATAATTATATTTATTTCAATTGTATTTTTCTTACATTGTCTATCTATCTAAAGTATTATATCAGGTTAGGAAAGTATGACGGTAAACTTTATAACAACAAGCTGCATAACTGTGGAAAATGGGTAAAACCCTTACTACTTCTGCTTTACTGCTTATATATGGAAGAGAAATTTCCTCATGTAACATCTGTTGTCTGCAATGCCTGATTTGTAGAGTTGCCCTGTATTTACAATTTAACGATATATTTAACTGACACAGTGTCAGATTAGGCACCAAACCTCCTTTCCTAGAATGTGCTTAAGGCTTATCTAGGAGGAAATGAATGGACTCTGATGAATCCTGTAAAGAAGCCATGTTAAGCGAAAATAAATGTAATTATATTTCTTAATAAAAATGTGATTATCATATATGTTATAATATATCATAAATGTTACCATATAAAATATATAGCATGCATATAATGCAGAAAAGAAAACTGCATTGGCTATGTGGACTAGAAATGCCGGAAGTTGAAACTAAATCTGCATCTGAAATGTGCATACATGCAATGCTTTCAGTTTAAAATATACTACCATACTGCTTCTCCAGACCTACATGATTTTAAAAACAGACTCATCATCACTTACTTTTAAATTCAAACTGGAAAAATGTATTGGAGAAGAAATACCTGCCAAATGAGCTGATGGTTTCCTTCTGGATACTACACAGTGAACTGCATTCTTCAAAGAGAATTCATTCATTGGTCTGTAGAACTAAACAACTACTGCTTGGTCTTCCAAGGCAGAGTAAAATAGTAATTCAGGCTATCTATTTAGCTAGTGGTGATAATACAGCGAGACAAGCTCTTAGAAAGAGTTCTCCAATATGCTATTATTCTTGTGAAACACATTTATTATTTTATTTTCATTGTACTATTTGCTTACATATTTGATTTTGGCAAGTATAATGATTAATTTTATTTACTTCAAGTAAAGAATTTTATTTGGATTTAAATACTTGAGGCATTATTAGTTTAATTCTGTGTTGAGCAGAAGGATGTACTAATAACTGTTGGCTACTAACTTTTGAAGAGTTATTGGTCAAGTGTAATGCTACCAAATAAATACTTAATATATGTCTTATTTTAAGGGCTTCAATAATTGTGTACTGGCATGCTGCAGTGGTTTGGTTGGTGGCAGCATTACTGTAAAGCCAGGGAAGGGAGTGATGGTGATCATTAGTGCCTCCTGGTAAATATTTTGTGTGTGTGTGTGTGTGTGTGTGTGTGTGTGTGTGTGTGTGTGTATGTGTGTGTGTGAGAGACTGTCTCAATTACTGTTGGAAGATGACACCTGAAAATATGTGGCTGACCAAGGTGAGTAAAATCCTACGGGAACCAGTGATTAAAGTTCTGACCCACGCCTGTATAATGTAAAGCTTGTTTGGGTATGTCAGGTGGTGGTTATTACTTAAGGTACCAGTGTGTATTTATCATTATCTTCCTTAAGGCTACTTATCCTTCAGGCATTAGACTGTGGCAAAGGGTCAGATTTAAATCCCTATAATCACATATACATTTGTGGTACTGCCCCAGCTGGTGAGACCACAGTTTCTGTCTTCCACAAACCATATCTGCATATTTGCCAAATATCAAAAGCTAGAACCTTTAAATATTCATAGTTTTGCTAATGAATTAAGATTAGCTGTTCCTTTCTCTAAGTAGTCTGACTTTTATTTTGTTTTTGTTTTTCAAATTTGAATTCACATGATACTATTATAATTTATAGCCAACTTCAGATTTTAACACAACATTTGCATTTAATTTTTCTGCTGATGCCCCAAGTAAGACACTTTTCATAAATAAGTAGAGGAATCGTTGAGGACACATAGGCTTGATGAAATGTCTAGGTGATTCTTTTTTGTTTATCTACAGAAAGTCTAATAATTTTTAAAGTTATCCTTGAGAATGAAATTCAGATTAAACCCAATATGAAAAATGAAAATAATGCAAGTTACTCCCCTGTAGTAGGCTTATTTATGCATGTTTTACATTTGATTACCATATCTCGAAAAAGTAAAAAGCATTTTAACTGCAATTCATGTTGTGTTCTTTGTTGTCAAGGTGCTAAGGCTGTGACACTTTCTATATGATAAGACCACTTTAACGATTTTGTAATATACACACACATATATACATCCCTGAATAAATGCATTTGACTTGTTAAAAGTTTAAAAGCTTTTTATTTTCTGTACTGCGCATTAGCAGGATATACAGTGGATGTGATCTTAATAAATTATTTGAAATAACAAATTGTTTTAGCATATTTAATATTATGTAAGACATTCCCCTTTTTTAATTTCTCCAGGTCCTTTGGGTTTCTAATACCATGATGGGAATGAACCCTGTTCCTAAGTAAAAGTAGAATTAAAGTTCATGAAATTAGTATTGTTTCAGTCTTTGATGAGAGCCAGAAGTGCTCTTTGCAGCACTTGCATTGTGCCCAGTAATGACTCCCCCTACAATTCGTACGGGGTTACATGTAACAGTAATGTATCTCAATACAATTGTAGGTTCTTTTTATAAGATGAGTTGCTCCTACTACTACTGGAACTGTTGGGTATCTTTTTTCCACATTGCTTCCATTTATGCCTGCAAATCCTGATATTTTATGACTTTATTTCTCTCTGTACATAGGACACTGTGTGGTGATTTCAATGATCAATGCTACTTTTGTCTTCTTTTCCTGGACCACTATATCCAGTTTTCTAGCATATATCATTTGAACGGTTGGTAATTGGTGATCCCATGTGATGTATACTTCATCATTTTTCTATGATACTTTGTGGCTCATGTTTCCAAGGTTTTTCAGCCACTTCAGTATAATAATGTTTGCACAATCCCCAGTGCAACAGTCTTGCCACATTATTATGCCTTTCAGTATACAGTCCTTCTGCCATTAGTATGTCACAACCAGCAATGAGGTGTGCAACTGTTTCCAATGCCGTTTTACAAAACCTAAATTTGTCTTTTTATCTCATATGTTTAATGGACTTTGTAAACCAATGTGTACATAGTCCTCTATCTTGGGCCATCAACATTAACCTTTCAAGTCTTGGTTTGAATTTGCCTCTCCTTAACCATTCCTGCATTCAAGTCCTGATCAACATGAGGTTTTTCCAGAAGTCTTCTATAATTGCAACTATGTTTATGCATTTTTCACATTTCTTACATTCTTATCTGGTCCTTCACCTCATATTCTTTTGTTTGTTTATTGGTACATTCAGTTGCTGCTTGATTTTTATCTACTTCTGGTTTGATTTCCATTCCTCCTTGATGCCGATATGCTTATGCTAGATTAAGCAGAAAAGTAATCTTAGATTTATTTTCCTCATGTTTCAAATCATTCAGTACATTTGGGTCTTGTGAGGTCAGCAGATATGTGTGCAGTTCAATGATTGCAGATCTATACATATAATCAGTTTCAAGGAGGCCCATTCCTCCTTTGGAACATGGAATATATAATCTTGGTATGCGATGATTTTTATAAATCATTTGGTAAGCATGAAGCATCCTTCTTGTTTTCCAGTGTAATCTATCCAACATGTTTTGGGGTCAGTCAATCACTCCAAAACTCTTAAGTTAGGACAGGAAGAGCAAATTGGTTTACAGCTTGAATTTTGTTCCTAGATGTCAGCACTGTTTTCAGGATTATTTATGTCTTCTAAAGTATTCCTTACTAAGCTATACTCGCATTTGTTCATGTTTTATTTTTGATCCTTCATCAATTCCCAAATATTTATACACTCCCTCTTGCTCAAGTTCTTTCATATCACATTCTTGTCCCAACCAGTTGTTTTCTTGGTGCTGCAGTTTTCATAGGTTCATAGGTTCATACGTAGATACTAGGCTATTGGCCCTAGGGCCTATATAAGCCTGGACAAAAGGTACCCTGGCTTTTGCCACCCAAGAAAATTATTTTCCTGTGCCCTTGTCAGGTAGAGCCACAGAAGTGATCCCTGGGGTGAATTTCCTATCTCCCATCCAATCATCAAGATTTTTCTTGAAGAATGCTAATGAGGAGCTTTGTTTGATATAGATAGGTAGTTTGTTCCAGAGTATGGGAAGTCTCTGGGACAGGAATCTATCCCTCCAGCATGTTCTGTTTATTGTGGTGACAAGGTTGAGGTCCCTAGAGCATGTAGCTGAGAGGGACTGGGGTTAAATGGAGCATGCCCAACAGCTCTGGGTTTGACATAGCTTTGTATGTTAGGTAGAGATCACCTCTGAGTAGGTGATATGTGACAGAGTAAAGCTGGAGTTTTTTGAGACGGCCTGCGTAGGGCATCTGTTTGAGGCCAGTAATCCTCTTTGTGAGGTATTTCTGTGGCCTTTCCAGTTGTTGTAGATGTCTTGTGAGGTACATACCAAAAGGGGCATTGTACTCTATAATGGGTCTAATGAGTGATGAGTAGAGGGGAACAATGACCTCTTTTTTCCTGGATGAGAAACCTTTTGTGATGAGGTGTGCAACATAGAAGGATTTCCTGACTACTGCTGTAATGTGATTTTCACAGGAGAGACTACTGTCCACCTGTGTCCCAAGGTCTCTTATCACACTTTCGGTGTTAAGTAGTCTATCACCTATATGGTAGTTCATGGGTACAGAGTTTTTACCAAAAGGGATGACAATGCACTTTTTGTCATTGAGTTTGAGACCATGGCTTTGACACCAGGCATCTGTCTCAGTGAGGCCCTTTTGTAGGATGTCCACATCGTTAGGGATTTTGATTATGGCTCCTAGTTTGCAGTCATCTATGAACGTTGTTAGCCAAAGACCTTCTGTTTTAGCCTGTACTTCAGAGAAGTAGATACTAAACAGGAGAGGACCCATGACTGAACCCTGTTGTACTCCACTTTTCACTGGTATGAAGTTGGATTTAGAGTCTGCTACTTTCACAGTGTGATTTCTGTCAGTGAGCCAGTTGGCAACCCATCTTGAGACATAGGGATTTATACCTAGTTTAGTGAATTAATCTATAATTCCAGAGTGGGGGATGGTGTCAAAAGCCTTGGTGAGATCTAGATAGGCTGTGTGAACCACCTTACCTTCATCTATGGCTTTGGTGACCGCTTCAAAGTCTATCAGGTTTAGGTGACATGATCTGCCTTTTACAAACCCAAACTGGGTAGGGTCCAGAGTTTGGAGATTACCTATGTCATTGTTTATAAGTTCCATGATGATACCTTCCATAGCCTTGCAGACCAGGCTCATCAGGCTGATGAGGCGGTAGTTCCCAGTGTCCATGGTGGCTCCCCCTTTGTGGAGTGGGATAACCATTGCTGTGTGCCATTCAGTGGGCACAAAGCCTGAGGTGAGGCTATGATTGAACTTGCTACTTAGGTGGGGTGCGAGTTTATTCTGTAGTTCATGTAGAATGCAGCCTGGGATGTTGTCAGGTCCCATGGATGCTGTGTTCTTGGCTTTGGAGAGTGTATTTTTTACCTCTGCAGCCATGATTACAGGAACTTTGCATTCTTCTGCTATAGAGATGGGCTCTTTAGGGGTGAGATAGGGGTAAAGTTAGCACTGAACCTATCTGCCAGGATGTTGGCAATATCAGTTGGTTCTGTATATTTAGTGTCATTGTGCTGTAACTCAGAGCAGAACTGAGTGTTGTCATTGAGATTCTTGACATAGCTATAGAATGCTTTGTGGTTGTCTTTAGAATCATTGGAAATTTTGTTTCTTCGTGCATTAAAGGTTACTTTTGCACACTTATCAAGACCAAATGGCATTCTCATATCATCTAAAGCTTTTGAAAACTTGCAGTTGTGCTTTCAGTTCCTCAACTGATGAGCTATACAGTTTTAAATCATTGACAAAGAGATGATATGAAGTCTTTACACTTTGCTCTTTTCTAGGAGCCAAATTATAGTCATGGCCTAATCGGTAAAGTCGACAGGATAATGGGTTAAGGGCAAGACAGAATAGCAGTGGTGACAAAGAATCACCCTGGAGTATCCCCCTTTGAATTTTTATGCCTAGGATAGATAATAATTTGTCCTTTATCATGACTTAATTGCAAAGTGATCTGCCACTGTTTCATAGTCACTGTAATATAGTCGATCAGTGTAGGGTGTAACTTATACATTTTAAGCACTCTTTTATCCATGAATGTGGGATACTGTCATATGCTTTTTTGTAGTCAATCCATGCCATACTTAGATTCTTTGCCTTTTTACAGTTCTCCACTATGACTTTATTTAACAACAAATGATCTTTTGTTCCATGTGACTTTTTTTATTGCCTTTTTGTTCTCTTGCCATAATTGAATTTTCTTCTAAATGACTATAAACTCTGTTGGCATCAATTCCAGTGTATAGTTTATACATCATCAGAAGGTAAGGTGTTGGTCTATACTTTTTACGGTAGGTTGCAGGTTCACTCTTAAGTAGGAACATTGTTGTTCCTGTTGTTACCAGGTTGGTGTCTGTTCGGGGTGTGTATATAAATAGTTTTTACTCATTGCTAAATCTTCGTGCACAGATGTTAATACTTTTAACCAGAAGTGAGGTGCTGCATCTGGCCCTGGGGTTTTCCAGTTGGAGGATTTTCTATAACTTTGTTTCAGTCTCTCTGGCTGTTACTTCATCCCATTTCATATCCTGTACCTTTAAACTTCTACTTCTATCCATTTAGCATCTTTGTTGTGTTCCACAGGATCTTCAGAATTACTTCTCCAAAATATATCTATTTGTTCTTTCTTTGGTGGTCTTTAATTTCTTTTACCTTGTTTCCCAATTCTCTATAAAACTTTTTTGGGTCATCAATAAGTTGCTTGTTTTGTACTTTTCCTTTATATTTATCTGCATATCTTCGAAAAATAAATGAAAGATACACAAACCAATGAAATAAAAAAAGGCACTGTACAGATATCAACAACTCAATCCCCTGGATTCAGCAAGCCCTGCATGGTGTGCAGGACTAGTGCAGGAGCTCCAGCAGGCAATATGTCTGCCGTGCAATCCAGGAATAAGCTGTAGGGACATGCATTAGCACTCCTGCACTAGTCCTGCATGGTCTCAGTCCCTGTATGCAAATTACCACATTTGCAGGTGAAATCCATGCAAATGAGGTGAATTTGTGATCCAGGAAGCTGGAAGCTGGCCATGCAGGACTAGTGTAATCTGCAGAAATGTACTTGGTCAGTAACCAAGTACGTTTCTGCAAACTACAAAACAGAGACATTACAGCTCCAAATAAAGGATGGACATTAAGTAGAAAGCATGCCAATGGCCAAATATATGGCCATTGGCATGGAAAACAATTGCAAAAAGTAAAAAATCAACTTTAATTTTTTTAGCTGATCTTGGCTGTTTAAGTGTAAGGCAGCGGCACGCAAATGGGATCGGGTGAAAAATAAAATAAAAAAACCCTAAAATAAGCATTCTAACCAAAATCACTATTTTACCATTATACTCAATGGCAGACAGAAGACAACATGGCCAGTGAATAGTGGTTACTAAGGGGGAGGCTCAGTGTGACACCTGTAACTATGCATCAGCAGGCAATCCTATGCAAATGAGGGGAATGATACTAAATCCCAGATTTCCCCTGCATGCTAGTCAGCACCCAACAGTGTAAGACCAGGAATAGCTTGGTGCAAGCCTAGGAGTTAGCTGACATCATAGGCGGGTGTGTGTCAGGCATACTGTAAGCGGACTGTAGCCCAGTGGCTCGTGTTTGCCTATTGCTTAGCCGAGCTAAGCAAGGGGGTGTGCCTGAGGCTGCCTAGCACTCTTTACATTGCCTAAGCAGGTGCGCATGCCACACACCTGGTTTTAAAGGAAAAAAAAAAAGAAAGTAAACTAGGAAATAGCAGCTCTGTGCACATTTGAGCACTGTGTTTGAGCGGCATGCCCCCAGACTTAAACAGGAAGGCAATGGGAAGGGAAAACAGCAGTAGGAAGGTAATCTAAGAGAACTAGCATAGCTGGTAGGTGAACTGTATCAGAATCAGCCAATTACACAGGCAGCAGCCCAGCCCAGAACACTACTATAAACTATGCAAACACATTTCACTCTGTTTTTTTCCACATACTCTGCACCACCGGTGTATACAAGTGGGGGACTTTTAACAAACAAAAACAACAAAATGATAGGGGGTGCAGTAGCTATCAGACATTGACATGTGGAAGAGGCTGAGGGTGGTGAGGATGAGAATGCCATCAACCAACCCACAGTGAGGAGACGGAGAAGGGTGTACTGACCCAGGGTAACCTACTAGGAGCTACAAGAGCTGGAGATAGTGGAGCACTATAGAATGGACAGGGACCTCTTACAGCAAACTGTTGAGCTGTGCCGGCCACACCTGACACACAGAACTAACAGAGGGGAACCCATCCCAGTGGATACAAAGGTATGTGTAGGCCTAGGAATACTAGCCACAGGAACCTCCCAAAGCCCAACTGGGGATATCATGAGGATCTCACAGGAATCAGCATCCAGGGTACTCCACCAGTTCCTGGATGCCATGTCAGCACATTCCGGTGAGCACGTACATTTACTCAACACCCGTGAGGTGTTGCCCAGCAATATGCGTCTCTTCCACCAAATAGCAGAATACCCTGAGGTAGTGGGTGCTATAGACTGCATGCACATATGCATCAAAGCACCAGCAGGTGAGCAGGGTAGGGTCTACATCAACTGCAAGGCTTCACCTCCATCAACTGCCAGGTCGTGTGCGATGCCCAGGGCATTGTAATGAATGTGTGTGCTGGCTGCCCTGAAAGCTATCACAATTCTCCCATCTGGCATCTGACACAGCTGTACCAGAGATCTGCCAATGGGGATATCCCCTACGGCCACCTAGTGGGGGATGCTGGTTATGCACTAGAGCCGTGGCTGATGAAACTCATCAGAAATGCACACACACCCGAACAAGAACTCCATAATGAGGCACATGCACAGACCAGAATTATAATACAGCATGTGTCTAGGATGCTGAAGCCACAGTTCCAGTGCCTGGACACATCCAGTGGAGCATTGTAGTACTCACCAGCTATATGTATTCAAATTGTCATCGTATGTGCCATGCTACACAATATTATCCTGCGGAAACAGCTGCAGCAGGAACAGCATGGGGCAGGGCCACACAGCCCCCCACCAATGCCAAGGCCTGCACAGGCACAGAGTTACTCAGAGGAGGAACAACCTGAGCCTGCCCCAGTAGGCAGATGGAGGAATGCCCAGTATGCCCTGGCCTTGGCAAAGAGGCAACGCATAGTACATACACTGACACAGTAGGGACCCAGGGAATTACACCTCTCTTTGACTCACACATACAGTAAAAGGGATGCCAAACATCACGCTACCTGTGCTCAACCATGTATAGGGAGTATACTATGTGCATCTGACATAGGCAGCCTTCCGGCACCATCCTCAATACTGGCACACCCAAAAGGTAAGTCACTCTCCTTACCAATTGCCGAATGGAGTAGTATGTGTTGTTCAATGTATCTATGGTATGGATGTGAGCATGCAAGGGAAATGGGTGGCTGAATGAGATGCCAGCAGATAGTAGACACCTATAGTGGTAGCATGAGATCTGTAATTAATATTGATGTTACCATAGTAGCCAGTACTACACATGGTAACAAAACCCACTGCACGAAATGTGCTGGGCCACATGTGTGTCCATATGATTCACACATGCCAGTCAGGGAGGTTCACATACCCAACAACAGTCTCAGCCAGCAGGACAGGTGTAGACAAACACAAGCAAAAGCTGTGCTAAAGCCTCTGAATGATGCCATTGGGTAACCCTACCCCCAGGCCTACACAGACAGACTACAGCAGGTCAGGCAGTGGGATGTTAGTTCCGAAGGGTAGAAAGTCAGAAACTAATATATAGGGCAAGCAAACCTAAGACCTGTAGTACACTGATATGCCTCTAGTCAGCATGATATGTTAGAATACAGAATGAAATGGAGTACCTGACATACCAGTACAGTTATAGCAAATGTGTACAACTGTCAGGTGTGAGCCCCCAATCCTATGTAGAAATGTAGAAACAGTCAGGTGTGCCATCCCCAATCCTGTGTAGACATGTAGAAACAGTCAGGTGTGCCCCCCCAGTCCTATGTAGAAATGTAGAAACAGTCAGGTGTGCCCCCTAATCCTGTGTAGACATGTAGAAACAGTCATGTATGCCCCCCAATCCTATCTAGAAATGTAGAAACAGCCAGGTGTGTCCCCCAATTCTGTGTAGAAATGTAGAAATAGTCAGGTGTGCTCCTCCAATCCTGTGAAGAAATGTAGAAACAGTCAGGTGTGCTCCCCACTTCTTTGTAGAAATGTAGAAACAGTCAGGTGTGCCCCCCAATCCTATGTAGACATGTAGTAACAGTCAAGTGTGCCCCCCCAATCCTATGCAGAAATGTAGAAGCAGTCAGGTGTGCCCCCCAACAGTCATGTGTAGAAATGTAAAAACAGTCAGGTGTGCCTCCTCCCCCAATCCTTTGTAGAAATGTAGAAACAGTCAGGTGTGCCCCTCCAATCCTATGTAGAAATGTAAAAACAGTCAGGTGTGACCCCCAACCCTATGTAGACATGAAGTAGCAGTCAGGTGTGCCCCCCCAGTCCTATTTAGAAATGTAGTAACAGTCTGGTGTGCCCCCCCACCCAATCAGAAGAACACACGTTGTAACAGTCAGGTGTGCCCCCCCCAAATCCTATGTAGAAATGTTGTAACAGTCAGATGTGCCCCCCTCCAATCCACTGTAGACATGTAGTAATACCAATGGAGCACAGATGACCTGAGGTGGCCAAGGTAGCAGGATAGATTGTAGCATTTGTACAATATGCAGCTATGCGTGTGTTAGGTTGGTGTGTGTTTCATATTGTGTGACAGTGGTCAGTATGTATGCATGTTGAGGTTTGACCTGGTGGCTATTGCCCACTACTGCTGATGACAGGGCCAAGTCCTCACAACTGCAGTGCCAAAGACAATTCCCCCCAGTATAACACATGCTAGCTGTAAGCCATTGTAAATGTATGGTGGTAATATGTGTCACCATCTGAAAGATGGACATGGCATGACTGTTGAGCTAGATATACAAGCAGTACACAGGGTAAATTACCCGAGACATACAGTATATAATGTGTAACCATGAAATGGACATGCCCTTGGAATTGTACATACAGATATGCATCACATTATCTGGGCTTGTAGTATGACATACCGATGTCGTCTGGCCGAACACTTGCAGATCACAAAGGTGATAGGACTGATGTATTGGGAAATGTCTGATGTCCCTGCACAAGCCAGCATAACTGGAATGCCCCATGCATATCTGTGAGTCAGATGCAAGTAGTGTCCATAGCACACATGCACCCAACTCACCCAAACACCACCTACTGGTACCTCTCTGGTCGTATCCCTGCTGTTGGGAATGGGTACACTATGACCCCCACCTGTGTATGGCAATAGTGAAAGAATGCAGCATGCAGTGCAGCTGCCCCATGCAGGTGTGTCCCTAGCTGTAAGTAGCACCCTGCCAGCATCCACACCACCTGATCAATACTGATAGATAGTATTGGCATGAACACCTAGCACACCTACCCTGTCACCCCAGGGGAGTATACTGTATGGTAGTCTGGGAGTGTAGGACTGACTGAATGCAACGGCCTGCTACAGCTGGCCTGCATCACCACCAAATAGCCTACAGGCCTCTGCAAAAGGCCTGTGTCTCACTCATACTGCCAATGTATGTTATGTCATGGACACCCAAATAACAACATAACACATTCCACATAAGCCATATGCAAGGCCATGTGGACAAACCACAGTAACATGTCCACCATGTCCCAGTGCATGAACTGTGGACCAACACCAAAACACAGTTGTGATGAGTTGATAACTATAGGGATAGTATCAGAGAATGTATGCATAATGTATGGAAGAGGATAGAATAATAGGGGGAGTGGGAGAAGGGCAGCATGGAATGTGCAAGGTCCGACACACAGCTGTGTGCACATTCTATCCCTGGTTGCAAACACAAAAATGGGTGTCTACAAACCTGCCCATACACCACAATAGGGGTAATGTCCTGACTTATGACCCCTGGCTCTGAGTAACCTGTGTGAATCTGTACAGCTGTGAGGTATTGCCGCAGCAAGATAAGGCCATACTGTCACATAGATGGTTGTACAAGTATGGGATCCTCTGCCAGCACTGTACCAAGGTGCCGAACTGGATACACAGACCCAGCAGCAAGTGTCTGCAGCTACCCCTCCAGAATAGCATATCTTTCCATGAATATGTAGGAGTTTGACCACAATACTGGACACAGCTGCATTCACCTGTGTTCCCCAGGACATGACTGTGAGCAAAAATGTCCACCTAACAGTACTTGATGACATAAAACATCACAGTGTATAACAGTACACATGTCTGAAAATCTCCGCTAACACTAGTACCATGTAGAAGAAGCAGCACAGAAACAATCACCTACAGTGCACACTATCCCTTGCACAGTTTGACCCCATATTGCCAACTGATCTACAAATATCCTGCAGAAACAGTTTGCTACCTGTAGTTGTAGAACATGAAGGTCTGCACTGGAGTAAAAACTACCTGGAATGGATCAACACATTCAGTACTGAAGGGCATACTGGACATGGTCATACACTTATAGAAATGAAGGCAATGTCAGACAACAACATACTGAAAGGTCATACTGAGCATGCTCACACACTTAAACAAATGAAGCCCATGTCTGCCAACAGTATCTGACAGTTGCAAATGTTAATGCATACACTCCTCAGTATTCACCAGTCATGCTTTGCACACACATTGGATAGGAATACAGACATATATCTAAGGACAACACACTATAATATGCCAAAAGTAGACATGCATAGATGTGTGGAAGAGTGTGACAGTAACAAAGAGCCTTCCATCATGAGGCCTGTCCCACCCAGCACACAGACAAATGGCTACAACCACATGATGTGTAAATGCCAATCACTGTAGAATTAGCCACTGGTATCCCTCAGCATTGCAGACTCTGTGCTGCAAGTGCTAGCTGTGCAACATGACTGTACAAGGCAGTAGTCATCTAGCAGTTGCATACACATACCTGTGGAATATAGACCTGTGTGTGCCTGAATGTGGTGTGTCTACCTCTAGATGAATGGGTTATGTCCCATGCAGACACACTGCCCTCCCCATAGCCCTACTATGGCAAGCCTGCTGATGTTATTCACTTTGAAATACATCTTTGGGAAAAAAGTAGCCCAGTAACCTCTGTGGCACGTTATATAACTGTGTAATGCTCAAGTGTGCTAAACTAGTTTTGTAGGAGTTCTCATCTCAGACATGGCAAGTGTGTGTGTGCATGTGTGTGTGTCTCTGTCTGTGTAGGAAGCAATGCTTTTCAGGCTAGTCACACACACTAAAATTCAAATGCCCTACTTTGGCAAGGCTGCTGATGTCATTCACTTTGAAATACACCTTTGTGAAAGTAATAGCCCAGTACTCTCTGTGGAGCATCCTATAACTGTGTAATGCTGTAGTGTGATAAACTAGTTAGGTAGGAATTCTAATCCCACTCATAGCAACTGTGTGTGTATCTGTCTGTGTAGGGAGCAATGCTTTTTAGGCTAGTCACACTCACTACAATTCAAATGCCCTACTTTGGCAAGCCTGTTGATGTCATTCACTGTGAAATACACCTTTGGTTAAAGAGTAGCCCAGTAATCTATGTGGTGCATCCTATAACAGCGTAATGCTGTAGTGTGATATAGTACTTTAGTAGGGGTTTGATTTCCATACGTGGCAAGTATGGATGTTTGTGTGTGTGTTTCCTTGTTGGTGTAGGGAGCAATGCTTTTTAGGCTAGTCACACTCACTACAATTCAAATGTCATACTTTGGTAAGCCTGCTGATGTCATTCACTGTGAAATACACCTTTGGGAAAAGGTAGCCCAGTAATTTCCATGGCGTGTCCTATAACTGAGTAATGCTGCAGTGCGATAAACAAGTTATGTAGGAGTTCTAATCCCAGACATGGCAACTGTGTGTGTGTGTGTGTGTGTCTCTGTCTGTGTAGGGGACAATGCTTTTTAGGCTAGTCACACTCACTACAATTCATGTGCCCTACTTTGGCAAGCCTGCTGATGTCATTCACTATGAAATACACCTTTGGGAAAGGAGTAGCCCAGTAATCTCTGTGGTGTGTCCTCTAACAGCATAATGCTGTAGTGTAACATAGTGCTTTGGTAGGGGTTCTATTCCCACACATGGCAAGTGTGGATGTTTGTGTATGAGTGTTTCTTTGTCTGTGTAGGGTGCAATGATTTTGAAGCCATTCATAGTCACTACAACCTCCACTGACCTTCTTTGTCAAGCCTGCCGATGTCATATCCAGTGAAATACACCTTTGCGGAAGGAGTACTCAAGTAATCTCTGTGGTACATCCTATAACTGTGTAATGCTCTAGTGTGATAAGCTAGTTAGGAATTCTAATCCCAGACATGGCAATTGTGTGTTTGTGTGTGTGTGCCCCTGTCTGTGTAGGAGCAATGCTTTTTAGGCTAGTCACACTCACTACAATTCAAATGCCCTACTTCGGCAAGCCTGCTGATGTCATTCACTGTGAAATACACCTTTGGGAAAAGAATAGCCCAATAAACTAGTTCAGTAGGAGTTCTAATCTCAGACATAGCAATTGTGTGCGTGTGTCTCTGTCTGTGTAGGGGCAATGCTTTTTAGGCTAGTCACACTCACTGCAATTCAAATGCCCTACTTTGGAAAGCCTGCTGATGTCATTAACTGTGAAATACACCTTTGGGAAAGGAGTAGCTCAGTAATTGCCATGGTGTGTTCTCTAACAGCGTAATGCTGTAGTGTAATATAGTGCTTTGGTAGGGGTTCTATGCCCACTCATAGCAAGGGTGGATGTTTGTGTGTGTGTTTCTTTGTCTGTGTAGGGAGCAATGCTTTTGAGGCCATTCACAGTCACTACAACCTCCAATGACCTTCTTTGACAAGCCTGTTGAATCTATACCCAGTGAAATACACCTTTGGTGAAGTTGTGCTCCAGTAATCTCTGTGGCGTGTCCTCTAACTGTGTAATGCTGTAGTGTAATAAGCTAGTTAGGTAGGAGCTCTAATCACAAATGTGCTTTTGTGTGTGTGTCTGTCCTTGTCATTCATATCCTGTGTGGAAGTGGCTGTAAGTGTGTAACAACTGGACACATTGTAGAGAGAGATTTGCAAATTTCTTATATGGTGCCCCTATTATATGTCACAATGTCCACATTACAAGGATAACAAATGTGAAATAGCCAAGAGGCTGGGGTGGCAATGCATACCCCTACATGTAACATCAAGGCCTGGCGAACAAAGTTAGCAACCTTTGTATTACACAGAGAACACTCTCAACCCATGTCTCATACACCAACACACTTGCCAAGGCAACAACCGCTATGTTGGTAAAAGCCTGCATATTGTCCACAGATAGTAACCATGGTGTGATTGCATTGGACTACAGATGGCATGGCACCCTGTCCATTTGTGCAATAGGCACATGCATGCAGACAGTGTGCCTTCACTATGTTCCCCACTGGATGCCTGCAACACCTGTGGTGCCATCAAATGTGACCCTCAAAGGACATACCATACCTTAAACACATGCCCTGTTTGGACAGATACCACTGACACCAGGGAATCCCTGTATCATGCTATCAATGTAGGTGAAAGATCAAGCCGCTGTCCATTACCAGTTCCCGGCACCTGAGGCTAGGACAGGCACATCTGATTATAACAATCTGTGTACACAACATGGGCCAGACACCCCAGGTACAGTTCTACATGTCACTGTACATGCAAGTGGGATGTGTGCACATCCCCGACAGCATCCATGTCATGGACTAAAGAACACATACATGGCAAGCATTGGACAGCAATAGCCACACACAATAGTTACCCAGGTGACTGAATAGTGAATACAATACTCACCTGTGTGGACCAATCCAGACACTACACCCCTGAGCCACATTGCAGACCATTGTCGTGTAGCCTGATGCCAAGGTATATCCTTCACCTAGCATTGTATAGCCTTCTGGCACAGTCAACCACCACACACCCATGAAGCAATGCATGCATGCATGTCAGTACTGGCACCCTGTGTCTATGCATGTGGTGTATGATGCGTCCGACCACATTCACACTCCCTACAACTCCCATTGGCATACTGAAGCATGCTGTATGATGTCAGACCCTTTCACATACCCTTTGCCCATATAACCTCCTGATAACCCCTGTGGTGCATGTGATACCTGCACATTACTGTTTTGTGGCAAACTAACTAGTTAGGAAGTGTATTCCTGACCCTGTCAAGTGTGTCAGTGTGTGTGAGTCCCTGAAATAGTGTGGCTGTGTTGACGCTGACACCTGTTCATGTGGACAGGCACATGTACTACACCTACCGTATCACTACCATATCACTGTTGCAGATGTCACTCACCATCACATACATGTTTGGACAGCTTCTCAACATGTAAGCTATGTGGTGCATGCAATAACCCATAGACGTATGATAGCAATACCTAGGCAGTCAGGGGTTTGAAACCCTGTACTGGTAGGTGTGTGACACAAACATGCTTAAGTTTTACTCTCCCACCCCCTCCCTGACTTACTTTGTCTCTGTCTGTCTCTCTCTCTCACTCCCTCTCTGGTGGATATGGAGAACTACACCTGTTTTTTTAGGCAGCAGCTTGTGTTTTGTAAGTGATGCTCATGATGAGTTGATTGCCTCTGCACAACCTGCAGCCCTCCTCTAGCTGGTTGCATGTGGAACACCTGTGGTAACATTCCCATAGCCAAATGCATGGAAACACACTCCAATATCTAGAAACATCATGTTGGTGTTGGGCCTTTTCATTCACTGTGAGCAGGACCTAGATCTGGTGTTTGGCAAACAGCATCACAGATGGATTTGGGATTTACCTCTAACAACATACAATGTAAAAACAGACCAACACACAGGAGGGGGATGTGCCTGACATGACTACAGAATGTAACTGTTGCTATTCTGCATTTGGAGTAATGTCGGTTTAACAGGGTGTGTGTGAATATGGCTGGTCTACATGTTTTAATACCGGTCATGACAGTGCTATGTTTTTGAGGAAACCTCCATCTGTAGGGTCATCTGCAGACTGGGCAGTGTGTGGTACCTTTTCTTGTGTTATTCACAGAGCACCTATCTGAGAACTGCAGAAGCATAGTGTGAAGATTGCAGTCAGTACATGGTGACAGCCATGATAGTTACTGACTTCATATCCCTCATAGGACATATGTCACAACAAACCCTGTTACAACAGTAAATGTATGAGGTTATCACAACAACAGGTCAATATTGGCCCTGTGTTTGTGCCTCCAGCCAGAACTCTGTCAAACTCTGTACATATGTCATGCAGTAAGAGGTGCATATGTTCTGTACACCATTATTTACTGACATCATATCTGATAACAAGCCAGTGAAATATCAGACTGCTGCACATGTTATGTATAGTAGAGGTTATATTTGAGGACATAACCTGGGCATTCTGTGGTTGTGTGTACAGTACTGATGTCTGTGTACTTATGGTGATTGTCGACAGTGTGTGTATTGCAAATATGTATCTTGGCCTGTGTACATACTGTGGTAGATGTCATTGTTCTTGGTCTTGTTCTATCTGATGTTACATGCTGCTCCATTGTATGGTACCCTATTAGCTTACATGTTTGTAGAACCAAACACACACATGTCCCATACCACAGACAGGCATTGGACCACACTGTGTTGTGGCCCAGTATATGTAGTGTTAGTATGTGAGTGGCACATATAAGGATGGTGTTGATCAGACAGTCCATATGCTGTAATATTAAGCTAGCTTACCATATGTGGCTGTGGCTGTGTTCACATTGGTTGTGGGTATGCACTTTCACACAGGTGTCTGTTACTCTGTGCTGTGACATGCCTGTAGAGCCTGCAATATTTGCAGGTACATGTGTATTCCCGCATAAGAAAGGTAGGCCAGTGTTGTGGCAATCTGCCTGTAGCCTGCACAGTGCTTTGTTACATGCCTATCAGCTTAGTGTTACAATTTAAATTACAATTTAAAACAACTGTTGCTCCATCTGGATTTGGATATCGTTTATGGTATACAACGCACGACTAGTGTACGAGCTTTGTGAAACGCTATTCCTTGGTTCTTTTTGTCTTCTATCAGCTTAGTGTACCTATCCAGTGTGATGTTATGTCCAGATATTTGCCAGATGTACTGCTTCCAGGCCACCATAACTGTCATGTATTTCTGACAAAGCAATGGGATGCTCTACAGATGTATGTCACCAACTAGTGGGTAGCATGTGGCCATGTGACCTCTGCACCAGCGGTTATTATGTGTCAGGACAGACAGGTGTGTGTGACTGCATAACCTATGGGAGCAAATGTATCCCTGTATTTATGTGATATACCCAACCACATGGCTGTTAACATCCACATTGTCAGCCTTGGTCCACATGTCTAGCACTAGCACTAAAGGGTTCTGTGTATACCTCTGGACTGACCAGAGTGTGTCAGACTGTCCTTATTTATTGGGCATATCTCTGCTGTAGTCTACAGAATCATTACTGTTCTAGCAGTGGTACTGTACTATGATGTCCTTAGGATGTCTGTCAGTAGCCAATGGTGCACATGTTAAAAGAAGATGTGACCTCCCACACACGTCTGTTAAGTCAACCCCTATTACAGTAGCAACACTCTACATATATACCTGCAATACATACCTGGCATCCCCTTGCACTAAGAGGTTGGGACTACTGAGGCTGAGGTAGGACTCCACTCCATGTTCTGGACATATGGTGAGCATATATGTATATATAATTATCCATATATCTATATAGATATATACACATATACACATTGACATACATAGATGGATATGTATATGTACACACACACACACACACATATATATATATATATATATATATATATATATATATATATATATATATACATATAAACACTCAAATATACACATATACACATCAATATATGTCTACACATATACAGATAGAGATACATATACACATATACTTATGGAGATCTACATATATATTGACAGTAATAGGTATATCAGGATAAAGATGTATGCACATATAGTTATAGATATCTACATATATAGCTACATAAATAGGCATATCTGTACACATAAGATGTGCATACATATATAGCTACATATATATATATATATATATATATATATATATATATATATATATATATATATGTATATAAAAGAAAAGCACACCAACACTCCACAAGGTAAATGTCACGTTGCTGAATGAAACAAGTAAAACAGCAATCAAAATGGTAGCAGCAGCAACAACCATGCGGTTCTTTCCAAAGGATAGCTCAGCACAAGTAGAACACAGTAAATAAAATCCAAATGGTATCAGCAGCAACAACCATGTGGTTCTTTCCAAAGGATAGCTCAGCACAAGTAGAACACAGTAAATAAAATCCAAATGGTATCAGCAGCAACAACCATGCGGTTCTTTCCAAAACACAGCTTACAGTAATAAAATCCAAAAATCAGGTTTAATAAGTGCACATAGTATGGAATTGTTTCATAGACATGTATTTTTTTATAGGCATTTTGTGGATGATGTCTTTTTTATTTGGAATGGTAGTAAGAATCTGTTGGATAGATTTGTGGAATGGATGAACAGTGCCACTAGTTATTTAAAGTTTACTATGTTTTCGTCAGCAGTGAAGATAACGTTTTTGGATGTTTTTGTGGAAAGGTTGAGTGATGGCTCCTTTAATACAGTAGTATTTAGGAAGGAATGTCACAAGAACACATTCTTACACAGACAAAGTATGCATCCGAATTATGTATTCCATAATGTGGTGAAGGGGCAGGTAATGCGCATCTCTAGATTGAATAATACTGATGCAGGTTTCTCTTCAGAATTATTAAACCTTAAAGACAGATTTACACAGCGAGGGTATGGTCAGTATGACTTGAATAAAGGGCTGTCTGATTTAAACTCTCTGAGGAGAGATAGAGCAAAGCCCTATTTTTCTGATCATTCTAATGTTGAGAGATGCAGAAATTTTCCAGAGTGTTCTGAGATCAGGATACATATGTTCTATACTATAGATAATAAGAATATTTATGACATTTTTAATAAACACTGGAATGTACTTCTGACTGACCCACAGATAGCAAGTGTTATTGGTGGGAGACCTAGGTTTAGATATAAGAATAAACGTAATTTGAAAAAAATGTTATGTTTTCAAAAAACTAGAGATAGATCTGGTGTTACAACAGGCACTAATCCATGTGGTATGTGTAATTTTTGTCCATACATAAATAGTGCTGGTAAATTTGTACATCCTGATATAGGGTTGGAATATGTTTTTAACTGTTCAGTGGACTGTAATACCTCATCGAGTATAAGAGGAGGTAATGTTAGATGTATCACCGAGGAGAAGGAAGTTAAATGGATCATGCGTTTGAGAGCTGATTCAGGTAAAGGGTTGAATGAGAGGGCTTCGATTAGACCCTTTCTTAAAACCAAAAGTACGCAAGTTAGGTGATTTATTTTATTTTAATTTATGAGTAATATGTATGAGTTTTAGGCTAGATGTGTAGTGATATATTTTTATAAATTTTTTATTGTTGTTGACAGTGGTTTATAGTGCTTTGTTAGTATTTATACACACACACACACACACACACACACACATATATATATATATATATATATATATATGTTAAATATTAGTATATGTTTATTAGTCATTGGCTTCTTTTTTCATTTTATTGTGTATATAGGAATCACTACTTTTGCACGATGGTTCTGCTTCTTTAAATTGTGATTATGACATCAGAATTAATTGATGTTGAGTGTATAAAGGCTGCTTAATTGATTGCACTTTTCAATGGTCGGAAGAAGCTGTAGTGTGAAAGCGCTTACCTACTGTGTGCACTTATTAAACCTGAGTTTTGGATTTTATTTCTGTGTTCTACTTGTGCTGAGCTGTGTTTTGGAAAGAACTGCATGGCTGTTGCTGCTGATACAATTTGGATTTTATTTACTGTGTTCTACTTGTGCTGACCTATCCTTTGGACAGAACCGCATGGTTGTTTCTGCTGCTACCATTTTGATTGATATATATATATATATATATATATATGTATACACAAAGAGATCTACACATGGTCATATATATGATGCACTATATAGATGTGTATACAGGCATATGTATGAATATACATGTGTATGTACATGTAGACATATATCAACATATGTATATGTGTATATCCATATTCCTGTCATGTGTAAATATCACGGTTGTGTATACCCTCCCAGATGTATCTCAGCATATGTATCTGATATGTGTACATCATGATAAAACAACATATGTGATGCAACAGTCATATTAATAACAAGTACTACACAATTGTGTAAGTAAAGGCAATTGTTCAATACTAATCAATATGTGTATTGACAGATATATTGGAAAAACAACAGCTGTCTTCACAGTGGTCATGGTGGACTGGTTAAGTGTTGTGACTATAGTGTACAGGGTTCTGGGTTCAAGAGCTGCAAGGGCTATTCAGTTTGTTGCTGGGCAGAACAAGGGCTGTCAGATACAGAGTGGTTAAGGCAGTTTTGAGCAGCTTAAAGTGCATTTGCGAGGGTTTGCGTGAAGCTAACCAGTGCTAAGCTACGGGTAAATGTATGGGCGCTTACACAGTGTAGGCTTTGCTTACCAGTGCACAAATTAGCTTAGCTGTCATATTGGAGCAATGATGATACCTGCTAAGCATGGCTTAGCCCTAGTAACCAGTTCACACCACCCAGTCCGATAACATGGTAGGGTAATGACATCTGTAATAAGTATATGTAATGACATGCACAATACATGCACCATGTGCTGTCATTACAGTAGCAAGGGGTGTGAATGTCATATATGTGACACAGACATATATGAGGCCTGTACAGCACTGTTATCCATGTGAATGTGTTACATACAGGGGTAGTAGCCCAGTGTACGTGCTGTCACACTGGCATGTAGTGTATCATGGTGGTACTACTGTTGACAGTGCTTTCTCAGCCAAGAGTAGAGTCCTAAATGTAGTACTGACATCAGGCGCACCTGCAGGCATAACTGGACTCTGAGGCCTCCCTGTTGTATCCCTGGTGCGTGAGCTGTGTCACAGTATATATCCCCTACTGGATAATGATCCGGCATGTGGAATATAACTGTAGTCTACCGTCTGTACAGCACATATTAGTGAGGTCTTGCAACATGTAGTTATGGCATACATATTGCTGTCAAACATCTATCTGTCAACACATTCATCCTACTGCATAGCTACTTGCCAAGCTATGACTGTCAGTCCCTGTACAGATGGCAGGTATCCAGCTGGGATATATACAGGCAACCTATGATTGATTGACACTTACATGTCTGCCCAGCTGTGTAGGAACTAGCACATATAGGAGACAACACTCTGTATGCACCACATGCAATGGGTACCTCCACTACACTACCACTGTCAACAGAACATGCTTGTGTACAGATCTCCATCACAGACACTAACCATGTGCTGTAATACATGTTGCAGACATGTCAACTTGATCACCTCAGTGGCCATGTGCAGGAGGCACCCAGAGGATTGGCTGATGCATGTCACTCTCACCCTGAGGGTCACCACAGTGGTGTCTGTCAATAGATTGCCTGCTGCCGCATGGCAGGTGGTAGTATATCACTGTACACACATCCTCTACACAATCCATCTCTCCATGGACAATAGCTAGGTACACAGCTATGACCACCTGCAGCGATGCACCCCAGTACTGACACATGTGTACATGTGCATTACTGAGTATAGCAGTGTCTGAGTGTTAGCACACCTGTACTTGGGAATTCCATAAGGGCCTTCACAACCACCACAACACCCATTGCCGTAGTCAGTTGTGGCTGCTGCTGTATGCAACATTACATGTACCCTGTTAGACTCCTCTCCATACCGGCTACATGAGACTTGCAGTACCGGCACAGCAGTGTTGTACAAATGGGTCGATAGGCATGGGATACCCACTGTGTTCTGGCAAGTGTGTGTATGTTTGCATGTCCGTATATCTGTAGGGTACAGCATTCCAAGGCCACATACTCCCATTACACTACCCATTGCCACACAGTAGTGCACATAGTGTTGTTGCTGCCCATAGGTGAGGCATGACAATGCAACACACTACTATGCCTGTGGCATGTGCATTAGATGCATATCCCTGTAGTACCACAGTTGGGATATATAGTGGGTTGTATCGCAGTCATGGGCAATGTGTAATGGTGGGTATGTCAGAGTGTCATCATGGATTTCAGGGAGTACAATATCCACTGGGGGATATGGGTGCTGTGTACACTGTCATTACACCAAGGTACACCCGGTATATGTCCCATCTACCACTTTATGGTTACCACTGTCACCATCAACCATTCAGGTAACTGATACCACAATCCAGCCCAGTTATGCATGTGCTGTGTGCAGCCAACCTGTAACACATTGGACACATGGTCAAGTTAGTTAGCAGTGATAGGCCCAGGTCTCTCTGATGTGTGTCTGCCTGTTATGTGTCTGTTAATGTGTATATGAAGGTATGTCACACTATGTATTGTCCATATACACCCATTACATCCCCCATTAACATGCTGTATATGTCTGGGGATGTTCGGCATGTAACATGTAACCTGGAACACACTTCACCCTAAATGCTGTGTGGTGTGTGCAATGAAAGCCACACACTTCAGTAGCACTATATACCTAGGTAGGGGTCTAGTCCCAGTGTTGCCAAGTAAGAGTGTGCGTGTATGTAGATGGGTCTAAATCAGGTTGCAGATTATACACATCCCAGCGAGTCACCTGTCTCTGTGACACAGGCAATAACTGTTAAACAAACCTGTGATATGTGTTCAACTGTACCCCAGGTATGTCACAGCCATGGTGTCACCACAGTGCCATACCTCATTGTGGAATATGACTGCAGACCATCCTCGTGCTGACACATGTACACCTACAACACAAATGGATAACATTATGGAGACCATGATCAACCAATGTTACTAACAGCTATAATGCATCACTGCTAGATAGCTACACTACCTGACATGTATGCATTAAACTTTACTCCTGACAACATGGTACACTGCAGTACTTTGGTACACTGTAGTACAGTCACTGTGTGCATCAGAACCATATTAGCCTGTCCCTGCATCGATGTTATGGATGACAGGGATGTGACACAAGTATCATCACATGCACAGGGTGTGTTGTTGGTTTGCCAGAGCCGAGGGTGGGCCATACATTTGACACCATGTGTGTGGGTGAGGGGTGTAATGAGATGAACTGGGCATGGTGATGTGATGTATGTAGGTATGGGGTTGCTCTAGGTGTGTTCATATAGTGTGTGGGTATGCATGCACACAGTTTTGATATGTGGCTGCCCTACACATGTGTTTATGGACAGCTGTAGGCAATACTTGGAAGGGTGTGCAGTTCACTGCCTCCGGCCATGGATCACATGGACTGTGCCTGCCAGGGTTTCCATGGGCATGTCCAGGTTCAGGCCTCGATGTGCTACTCTCCCCTGATGATGACAGATGTCCGCTGGAACCAGCTCCCTCCTGGGGCTGGCCAGGACCACGTGCTTATGGCCTGCTGTGATGTGGTGTGGACAGCACCCCCCTGCAGTGCTGGGGCTAGTACTGCCACTACGGGAGCCCCTTGGTGTCCTAGCATGTCCACGTTGACTGCCAGCTGTTGGCGTTGCTGGCCTGCATCCATGCAGCCACCACCACACTCCCACCATATGTTCAAGCATGGACAAACCATGGTTGATGAGGTCCATCATCTCACCAGACCATCTATCCATGAGCTCGGTATAAGCACGGATGGCAGCAGACAGTTCATGGAAGTTGTCACTTGCAGATGTGAGAGCAGCCCTCTGAAGCCTCAGGCCCTGTCTGGTGTAATGTTCCATACGTGCCTGTGCTGCCATGACAGCCAGAAACAAGCACCTGGTGGTACCTGTTGTGGAGCATCTGCCAGAGGCATGATGACCAGCAGCCCTACCACGAGCACCCTGGGACATCTGCCTATGTGGTGCCCTGCTGGACATCTGGCTATGCCTGCTGTGACCAGACATGGTAGGCATGATTACCACACTATCCTGTGCACTGCCACCAAACACCAGCTGTCCCTCCATTATGGCCACCTGTGATGGGGTATGTATAGGCACTGAAACTGTATGCGGGGTTGGGGTGGCTAAAAAGGGGATGTCAAATGATGGAGCTGTTTCAGCCCCTGACAATCCCACCTGTGCCTCAACAGTACTATCATCATCTTCGGTGTCTGTATGGACACCAACATCAGATTGCATGCAGGATGGACCCTGACCCACCTCACCACCTGTGGGGTAAAACAATAAACACACGTATATTCCCATGCATTCTCCATCCTGCATCACACTTGGTAACATACACTCATTAATACCACTCATTAACGTATCATTCCTCTAAATGCCTAGACAAGTCATCACAACACAAGACCTGTTACTCCATTACCTCCCTGACCTGAGTAGAGTGGTTTTACATGGCCTCACTGCTGTCATTCAGTGTTCAACTTGTGTATGTCCAGACATTATGAGCATGGCCCCTATATGTGAGGGGCTACTATGTTCACTCCATAATATCACTCACAGGAGTGTCATGTGTATGTATTGCTCAGTACATGCCAGATATGCTGCTCGATCTGCCTATCATGTGACAACTGTAATATATAGATACACTCCCTGGTGTTGTCTAGTAATTCCTCTATGCATCTGTAGTGCTGCAGACGTGGGTTGCCAGTCACCTCTCTGCAGATTGTGATATTAAGGGTATGCCTGGTTTCTACCTTTCCACCCAATGCCTCTTCCATGCTACAGACCTTATTATACTATCAGCTGTCCTGTGATTACACACATGACAAGTATTCCTGGTGTGTCATGTGTCAGTCCATGTCCATGTACTGCATGATCCCAAAGGGAGGTACTGCTGTATGAACAACCCCACAATCACACGTGTGTATACATGGCCAGCCACACAAACACACACACATGCACACACGATTCTTACATGCATCAACCTCCCTCCACTTCACCAGAGTGACCCTACAGACAAACTAAACACCCACCGAGACACACACACACACACACACACACACACACACACACACACACACATACAGGTGAGGTTGCACAATGATACTACACACAGTCCTATTACCCATCTCTCAACATGCATTACATACGGTACATAACAGCATGCAGTGCAGCTATAGTCAATCCATGCTAGTAACAGTATACATGTCTGTGATGCATGTGCTGTGTTACTAAGTGATGCCCCTTTCCCTGGATACCACTGCACTCATGTACACAATATTGTTGTGCACCTGTTCTGCACCCTGCCATGTACTGTGCACCACACCTCACAGGTGTACAACCCATTGCTGAATGTGTAGTACTGTGTCAGTTATGTCAGTTTTAATGCTCACAGCCCCTATGTTTTTCAGCAACACATACCTGGGAAGATATGTGGGAAGATGTCATTTGTAAATGCCTGATGTCTGGTTTACAGCTTTCAACATCAGTGGCCCATGTATGACCAATCCAATACTATTACACTGACAACCGTCAGAGCATACCATGGCTATAGGGAGTGTACACACCCTTATTGATATGACACACCCTTCCTTGATCTGCCATGGTATGTATATCAAACCCAGCAGAGTGCTGCCCCCCTGACATCTCAGATGCTCAGGTAAGAGCCGCCCTCTCCAAAGCAAAAAACACAGCATCAATGGGACCAGATGGTGTCCCAGGCTGCATCCTACATGAACTCCAAGAAGAGCTAAACCCAAACATAAAACTACTGTTCAATCTCAGCCTTACTACAGGATATGTACCCAAGGAGTGGCGTACAGCAACAGTGGTCCCTCTCCACAAAGGTGGTGCCTCAACAGATCCTGGAAACTATCTCCTAATTAGCCTGACTAGCTTGGTCTGCACAGCTATGGAAAGGATCATCATGGACCTCATAAATAAGATATTGGGGACCTACAGACACTGGATCCTACCCAGTTCAGCTTTGTTAAGGGCAGATCCTGCCTCTTAAAGCTGGTCGATTTCTTTAAAACAGTCAGCAAGGCCATTGACGAGGGGAAGGTGGTCCACAAAGCCTACCTGGACCTCGCAAAAGCTTTCGATACAATATCCCACTCGGGCATTATAGATAAGCTCACCAGCTTAAATATAAACCCGTATGACACTAGATGGGTTGCAAAGTGGCTCAAGGACTGAACCCACATGGTTAGAATTGCTGGAGCCATGTCAAACTCCAAACCAGTTACAAGTGGCGTCCCACAAGGCTCAGTCCTGGGACCTCTCTTGTTTGGTATATATTTCTTGGAGGTACAGGCCAACATGGAAGGACTGTGGCTGACCAAGTTCGCAGATGACTCCAAACTAGGCGCCATAATCGACTCTCCAGCCGACACAAGCATCCTACAAAAGGGCCTCATACAAACAGACAACTGGTGCCAGAGCCATGGCCTCAAGCTAAACGCCAAAAAAGTGTATAGTCATCCCCTTTGGCAAAACAGTGCACAAATTACCACATAGGTGGTAATCCATTAAGTACGGAAGAAGTAATTAGGGACCTGGGGACCCAAGCTGATAGCAATCTCTCATTTGAAAACCACGTGGCCAAAGTGGTTAGAAAAACATTTTATATAGGCCACCTAATCATGAAGGGATTCACATCTAGATCAGGGGAGGTCATCGTGCCTCTTTACTCATCCCTCATCAGGCCCATAACTGAGTACAATGCCCCTTTTGGGATGTAACTTACCAGACACCTGCAGCAACTGGAAAGACCCCAAAAGTACCTCAACAAGAGGATCAAAGGGCTCAAACAGATGCCATATGCTGCCTGGTTAAAAAAACTCTAGCTCTACTCAGTGGCATACCGCCTGCTCAGAGGCGATCTCTGCCTGACGTATAAAGCCATGTCCAACCCGGAATTAATGGACATGCTGCACCTCAGAAAATCCAAATCTCATCAAGCTACGCGCTCAAGAGACTTGAACCTCAAAACTGAAATAAATTGGACATGCTGGAGGGACAGACTCATAACCCAGAGGCTCCATTCACTCTGGAATAAAATCCCAGTCCAGGTTAGGCAGAGTCCCTCATTGACTCTCTTCAAGAGGAATCTTGATGAGTGGATGGGAGATCGTAGGTTTACCCGGGTGTCACTTATGTGTCACTGTTAGACAGAGGCACAGTATACTAACCTCGAAAAAGAGCATAGCAAAATTCATTTAAAATGGGTGCCGAAAGCCAAACACACTCTGGCTAGGCTTATAAATGCCCTAGGGCAGATAGCCTAGTATGAACCTATGAACCTATGGGACCACATCACCACATATACTAACAGTACATGGGCTCAATATGTGATATATGTCCTGTACATTCAAATGCAGTGTCTACGGAATATGTTAGGTGTGCGGATGCTGACCGCAATGCATACACTCTGTGTGTGCATATGTGTGCACACCCTTATAATATTGGTTTGTTGCACCTATTGTTATGTGTACTACAGCAGTTACTACTCCTGGCAGGGGTATACTAGCATGGACCATCTGCATTTGCCAGTGTATGTTCAGTCTGCCCTACACATGTACCCCTAATCTGCATGATTTCAAGGTCTACTCATGTGCACATCCCTTGGTGTTCACACACGGCCGTCACTATTGCTGTGGGGGGGTAGAGCTATGTCTGCCACAGTTCCTGAACCTAACTGTGCACAGATACAGCCATTCTTAGCATCCTTAGGATCCCTGCTGCAATGCACTGGTGTGTCATGCTGACACCCCTGCCCACCTTCAGCCTGTTTTGCAGATGCTTGACAAGTAAGGCCTACACATGTGTGTCAGTTTGCAGTGTCCCATACACTGAACTCCACATGTTACAGCCTAGTCCCAGCTGATAATGTGGACCAGAGTAATACATTATGCCATAGTGTAACTCTGCAACAGCTGCCATTGTACTACTGGTATATACACTGGTGTTGCACTGTATATGGGTGATGTTTCAAACATGTCCCTACTGTAGGCCATGTCTCCCACCATTATTTTACCCCCTGTGAATGCATTCTGCAATGACAGGATGTTAGTTATCTTGCAGGTATCTGACATACCCTTCCAATACCACATCATGGTCATCGCGCTATTGGACTGCAGGACTGGGGCCCCCCAGCTGTAAAAATGAAAGATAAACAGAAATAAAACAAAAAGAAAATAAACGAGTCCTGAATATGTTTGGGGACTGTATTCCCCCATTATTGGCTTTGTTCAGGTGTTTTGTGCTAAGAGGTTGACAGCTATGGTGAGGACTGAATTCACTAAATTGTAGCCATTTAAGTTTCAGTCTTCCTCTCTTTCATGACGCATATGATTTGGTGTAGTGGTAGGTTGCTCTGACTGTTTTGTATAGGGTCCTGGGTTTAATACTTGGCAATGAAATGTATGGTAATAGCACAACATTTTATTCTAGCAACTTTTCAACATTATACAAGCAATGTTTAAAATGTGTCCCTGGTTTTTGGGCTTTTGCCCCCCCCCCATAAATGTTGGCTTTTTCCAGATTTCTTGTGCTGCAAAGTTCAGAGATACAGCTGAGTGTCAAGTAGATTTTACAAGAAGCTGAGAGCTGCAGGGGAACAAAAGTTTAGTGCTGCTTATGCTGAGTCTGCTTGCATTGGTAATAGCACAACAGATAATGTACTTGGTTTTTATGCAGAAGGCTGTGGGTTGTACTCCCACAATAAATAGATGTATTGCTGATACTGTACTGTATTGTAAAGGGAGTGTATGCTGAAGTCCTTTTGGGCGAATATACCTAGTAACTATGAACCTGTTATCAGTTTGCCATCCATTCCCTGTTGCAATATTACTAGCTTATCATTGTTTTAATGCAACATAGGCAATTTAATCGTCAAGGGCAACATGCACTCTTTTTTAGATGAAACAATGAAATATAAAGTTATTTGCTAGCAGCAACCTCTTCATTAGTTACAGATTTCTTTAATGTGGAATTATTTAGATGACTTTTACTTCTTCAGAGATTGTGCATATTTACTGATAATGGTGGACTGTAAAAGTTTGAGTAGACTTTTATGATGGAAATGTTCTGAACTGGGCAGTTTTGTCATTATTATTGCATGCATTTTGTTTCATTGTTTACTGGAAAAAATGTTCAAAACAATAAATTTAAAATACCCTTTAGCAACTGTACTGTATTGTACAAGGAATATAATTTAGTACAATCAGGAAGGTGCATCAAAGAGCACATGTGTTTTTCATGTGCAAGGGGCCTATGATTTGAAAACAGCCCAAAGTTAATCTTTATCTGCCACTGGCAAAATGTATTTTCTTTGAATGTGGGTTGCAATGCTGTTTCAATAAATGTCACTTTCAAGGGCAGAGAAGTTTTAATGCTAAGTCTGTTTTCATTGTGAGACTGCATTGCTTTGTTTAGAAGATGTCTTAGTGTTTGTTCTGTAAAATGCAAAATAAAACTTTCAAATGAAGTCCAAATCATCACAGAAGTAAAGCAGTATGCACATTAGTGTTTATGGTAAATGGGGTGAAATAGCCAAGTAATGGTTCATTGGAATGGCTGCAGGGGGGAGGCTCCATTCGACCATAATTTTGTGAAGGGGAAGGGCGGCAAACTTAAAGACAGCCCCGGCTGAACTATACCTCCCAACTGTCCAGATTTTCACAGAATGAATAGATTTTTGCTTCTTTTTTTTTTGGTTTGCTCCTCATAAAATTTGTGGTTTTCTGGCAAATCATTTAGGAATTAAGTCACTAAATAATGACAGACACTGAGTTTCAGACTTCATAACCTTCAGAAAAATGCATGCTAAAGTAAGACCTGTTATTCTATCAACTGTCTCGGTTTATACAAGAGCAATTTTTAGTACTGTTCCCCCAATATATTTGGCCTTGTCCAGATTTATTGCTTTAACAGGTTGAGAGGTACATCCAAATAAATTGCATTATAGAATTAGGCATAGCCAAACCTCTCAACTGTCCCCGATTTTGGCTCAAAATGTTGCTCTTCCCCTAATAATCCCTCCGCAAAATAGCAATTTTGGAAGAAAATGTGAAGGGTTTACAATTAAGAAATAAATAATAATCATAGTTATAGATTACATTTATTTCAAAAATGCATGTAGATTCTTTTATTTTGTCAGCTGCTCAAGTCAGCAGTACTAATATTAAAAAAGTGTCCCTTCTTTCATAGGTTCCCAGCTGTATTGTGTGGCTATTTTATATTTTTGCGTCACATTTTTTGGTCCATTTTTCATAAAATTATTTTTTTTTGGCAAATTAGTGGCAAATCATTAAAGACTGAAGTTAGAAAATAATGACAGACATTTGAGTTTCAGATTTCATACCCTTCAGAAAATTCATACTAATGCAAGACCTACTATTCTATTATCTTTCTATGTTTATAAGAGCAATATTTAAAATTGTCCTTATTTTTGGGCCTTTGTCCCACTTCTATGTATGGCTTTGTCCAGATTTCTTGCTCTGAGGTTGAGAGGTATGACAAATGTGTCAGGGCCATCAGAGTCAGCCAGAGACATTTCAAATTGTGACATACTTGTTGCACCCCACTTCCCCATGTAGTGACTCTGGATGTGTCCAAGCAAGGCAAGGAGCAGTTATGCAGAGTAAATGTGCAGAGTATCCCCCCATCCAAGGTAGACACAAGTACTACTTTTATTCTGCCCTTGATTTTGCAGAATGGTCTGGTTTCTGTCATATTTTTGTACTGTTGATTTATGCTTATTATTACTCAGAAAGTGCCTGTTGCTCTTTGTTTAAGTAACAATGCTTTAATGACCACCAGGTAAGCTTGTCTGAGATTGTAAGATTCAAGTAAGCTTTAATAAGCATACTGTTAAAAAATTGCCAACATTGAAAGCCTTTCTGTTATTACCATGCAAGGAATACTTACATAACTAGATAATGTATACGCCTTGGGTATTGAAATGCATATGACAGTATTTGCAATAAAGGACAGGATTACATTAATTTAAGAAGCTCATTACACTTTTTGGAGACTTCCAGTCATCGCTGCAGGCTTTACCCATAAACGAAACAGAATGCCAATCTATCATGTGTGGTCCATAACCTGTACAGTAATCCTTTAAGCAATGTATCTTGAGCTTGTTTCTTGTTTACTTTTCATTTTTTACTTTGATCATGTTTTCCCCATGAAACAAGTAGATAGTTGTCAGTCAGCAGGTCTTTTTTGGACAAGAAACATTTTTACAAGAGGGGGTATCACAGAGATTACTACTTACAGCATGTTACTTGGTGCTTTAATAAAGCTGAATATAAATTATAATTAGAACTGGAGTACAAGGAGAAGTGGTTTGAGTTGAGTGATGCTTGTTATTCTTATACTTGATTGTGACTGGCATTCCAGTAATGTACTTAAAAAGTAATTTATTTTTTCATGCCTCATAACCTTTTTGTTTCCATCTAGATATTAAGTAATCTGTCATGCAGCCAATGCATTGAAATATTTGTTTTCTTCTACACTTAATTTTGTCTTGATTGGACTCTCATAATGATGGTTTGGCACCCAGGGCATCGTATTTAATTAAAGTTAATTTTTGTGCTTTTGAGCATAGCTCCTCCCCTTTATAGTTGGCTGCACCCCTTCCCATTGACCCCACCCATTCAGCTGTCTCCTGCAGCTCCCCTTTAATTTGAAGTCACCAGTCTCCACTGCATGGTCACCCCTGTGATGCCGTGCAGTTAAAAGCAACCATACATGCACATGTACAGCATGCATTCTGGGTAGGTGTGTTAGATATGTGCATGGAATTTACCATAGCCATTATATTGCCCGGTGTATTGGGAAGCATCATAGGTTCATAGGTTCATACTAGGCTATCTGCCCTAGGGCATTTATAAGCCTAGCCAGAGTGTGTTTGGCTTTCGCCACCCATTTTAAATGAATTTTGCTATGCCCTTTTTCGAGGTTAGTATACTGTGCCTCTGTCTAACAGTACACAGAAGTGATACCTGGGGTAAACCTACTATCACCCATCCTCTCATCAAGATTCCTCTTGAAGAGAGTCGATGAGGGACTCTGCCTAACCTGGACTGGGATTTTATTCCAGAGTGAAGGGAGCCTCTGGGTTATAAATCTGTCCCTCCAGCATGTCCTATTTATTTCAGTGCTGAGGTTCAAGTCTCTCGAGTGCGTAGCTCGATGGGATTTGGATTTTCTGAGGTGCAGCATGTCCATTAATTCCGGGTTGGACATGGCTTTATACGTCAGGCACAGATCACCTCTGAGCAGGCGGTATGCCACTGAGTAGAGCTGGAGTTTCTTTAACCGGGCAGCATATGACATCTGTTTGAGCCCTTTGATCCTCTTGGTGAGGTACTTTTGGGCTCTTTCCAGTTGCTGCAGGTGTCTGGTAAGGTACATCCCAAAAGGGGCATTGTACTCAATTATGGGCTGAGATTGAACAGTAGTTTTATGTTTGTGTTTAGTTCTTCTTGGAGTTCATGTAGGATGAAGCCTGGGACACCGTCTGGTCCCATTGATGCTGTGTTTTTTGCTTTGGAGAGGGCGGCTCTTACCCAAGCATATGAGATGTCAAGGGGGGCAGCACTTTGCTGGGATAGATATTTGCCCTTTTGGTGGGGAAGGGGGGGAGAAATTTGCGCTGAACCTGTCAGCTAGGATGTTGGCAATGTCTGTGGGTTTGGTGTATTTTTTGCCATTTTGGACTAATTCTGAGCATATCTGGGAATTCCCACCCAGGTTCCTAACATAACTAAAGAAAGCCTTGTGATGATCCTTAGTGTCCTGTGCAATTTTTCTCTCGAAGCTGGCCTTAGATGATTTTATGAGTGCCCGTAGATTTTGCTAATACTGATCAGAGATGCCTTCCCTTTTTGGGATTTTGCTCTATCATGTAGTAGCTTCCTCTTTCTATTGTATAGTTCGTTTATGGCTGGGGTCCACCAGACAGGACGCCTAACTTTGGAGGATTGGGTCTTGGTTTTATTTGGGATTGCATGATCCATGCATTCCTGAAGGTGTTCATAGAATGCATTTGTAAAGGATTCTGCAGTCTGGGCCGTATTTTCCACAGGCCCGGGGGCTTTGAGGGATTCCACCTTGGTTTTGAGGAGTGTGAAATTTGCTTTAGAGTAGTTTTTCACTGTGGTTTTCTGGGCAGGGGCTGGGGTCGGGATGTGAATATCTAGTGAGATTAGTTTATGGTCTGATCTTACCAGTGAGGGATACACTTGTTGGTGATGATCAGGTCCAGTATGTTTTCCCCTCTTGTGGGAGTGACAACAAGTTGTTCCATAGCATTTGAGTTTATAAATTCTAGGAACCTTCGAGCTAGGGTGTTGGAGCTAGAGTAATGCTCCCAGTCTATGTTAGGGTAGTTGAAGTCGCCCAATATAATGGTATTTGGAGAGACCTTCATATTTTCCAGTGTTCTCAGGAAGGCCGAGTGGGGTTCCTGGGTTTGGGAGGGTGGTCTGTAGCAGGCTATAAACTGGAAGGCAGTTTTACCCACTGATAGTTGCACATGGATAGTCTCTGATGCTTCGTGCTGTGCCACCAACCTGGAGGTGTGGGTATCTTTGACGAATATTGATACTCCCCCTCCTTTTGTGGTTCAGTCCAAGTTTTGGGGCCGAAAAACATGGTATGAGGTATAACCTGGTAGTGCTGTGGTGCTCTCAGGAGCCTTGAACCAGGTTTCTGTTACTGCACAGATATCGATGTTCTCCATGCTAAGGAGAGTTTCGAGTGCGTGCATCTTGAGGTTAAGACTTCTGGCGTTGAGTTGCAATACTCTTAGTTTCGTATGCCTTGTGATACCTATGGAGGTGGGTTTGTCTTTTGAGCCTTGCCTAAAAAAGGCACTATGGGGGTGGCAAGAGCCTTTGCCAATATCTGAAAGTCCAGGGGTGACAGGTGCAAGCCATCCCTAGCGAAGCATCGTGGCTTGTGAAGCATGTCATCCCAGGCAGACAGGCATTGGATCCCCTTTGAATGACATCAATACTTAAGCCAATTGTTGAAATTGATCATCTTGTCTTCATATTGTGGCATCATTCTTGGTGAGGGTAAGATGCTACTCAAGGTCAGGTTCATACAGGCCTGGGCTACATGCACAGAGAGCTCCTCTATGTCTCTTTTCATGTAGTCCAGGGAGGTACATCTCAGGTCATTCACACCAGCATGGACAATGACTGAGTCATATTTGTATTTGCCTTGGAGTGACCTGAGTGCTTGTGTTATGTGGCTGATCCTAGCACCCGACAGGCAGCTCACCGTGACCTTCTCCTTGTTCAGCCTGGTGAGCGGGATGTCAGTGTGCCTGATGATAGAGTCACCTATTACAAGTGTATCAGGTGTGTTGTTTAGCCTTAAGGGCTGTGACTATTCAGCACACTGGCTTTGTGAGCTATGTGTTGCATGTGTTTTGTTTTGGGGTAGCGGTTGCTTGGGTGTCTGCTTTGGAGGTCTCTGCTGCTTAGGCAAATTTTTATTTAAAGCCTCCGAGTATGTTTTTGTGTGTTTATGTGTTTGGTTTGCTGTCGTGGTAGGTCTATGTGAGACTGGAATTGTAGTGAGTGTGGTTTCCTTCTCCTCCTGACTGGTTACACCAGTACTGAGTTGAGAGAGCTTAGCCTCCAGTTTGGCTATATGGTTGCATCTCTCACATGTGTTGGAATTTGTTGGGAGGAGGAGAGGATTGTCTGTGTACATAAGGCAGTTGTAACATTGCCTCAAGATTCCCAGATTCACCAGCTGGACCAGAGAAGAGATTGACAACTGACCTTTGGACATGCTAGAATAGTATTGGAAATTCCTTTATAATGAAAAAAAGGGCCAATGGGGAAAAAAGTACTCAAGGGGAGTTTGTGAGGGTGTAGTGCTTTTAATTTTTTAGTGCTGACTTATATAATTGCTTTAGTGAGCAAGTGCCAGGCTTTAGAGTGGGAATAGGGTGTTTATTATGAGAACTAGATCAGTTCTAAGGGAACAAGTGAAGAGCAGACTTTGTGGAGCCGAGAATGATTTAAACCCTATTAAGCAGCGTTACCCGATGCTGCGCTCTGCGCAAAATCGCGCAAAGCCACGCTAAAGCGGGTTTTATACAGGGGGACTTGAAAGAGCTAGAAATTGGCCCAAAATGGCCAATAGACTACCAGATTCTTGTGGTGGGAACACTCCTCCAGGGATAGATAGGCTGCTCTAAGCTCCCCACTGCCACTGGTGAACAAAGAAGCCTCCCTATATCCAAGAAAGGAAATGGGCAACACAGGAACTTTCCAAAAGTCCAGAATACAGCAAAGCCTGTATTTTGACTACTCTAGGTCAGGAAAGATGGGAAACAAGGAAAAAAATGTTTTTTCTTTTTTGCAACAAACAGCAGGAAAATGCAATAAATATGTAACACAGGCTAGCGCACTTGAGTGTGTAGCCTCAACAGGTAAAAGCAACAAACAGGACAAACTTTAAAAGTGCAGGTGCAAAAGCAACTTTAAACAGTTTAAAACAGTTCAAGAAGCAGAAATACTTGCAGTTTAGCTAGATCGGACAGTCGCCCAGGTAGTAGCAGGAAAACAAACACTTTTATCATGTTACCAATCACTCTTTTAGCCTCTCTGCTGCTAGCACCACTCTGCAGGACCACAAGGAGCTTGGCTGAGTAGTAACAAGTGCAAAAACCACGCCAAAGTGGGTTTTATACAGGGGGACTTGAAAGAGCTAGAAATTGGCCCAAAACGGCCAATAGACTACCAGATTCTTGTGCTGGGGACACTCCTTTAGGGATAGATAGGCTGCTCCAAGCACCCCACTGCCACTGGTGAACAAAGAAGCCTCCCTTTATCCAAGAAAGGAAATGGGCAACACAGGAACTTTCCAAAAGTCCAGAATACAGCAAAGCTTGTATTTGGACTACTCTAGGTCAGGAAAGATGGGAAACAAGGATATTTTTTTTTTGCAACAAACAGCAGAAGAATGCAATAAATATGTAACACAGGCTAGCGCACTTGAGTGTGTAGCCTCAACAGGTAAATGCAACAAACAGGACAAACTTTAAATTACAAGTGCAAAAGCGCGCTAAAGCTGGCTTTAAAGCAGGGGGTTAGAAAGAGATAGGAAATGGCCCAAAACGGCCAATAAGCTACAGGTCACTGGGCTGGAACCACTCCTCAAGGGACAGATAGGCTGCTCAGAGCTCCCCACTCTCACTGGTGAACAAAGAAGCTTCCTCCTATCCAAATAAGGATATGGGCAACACAGGAACTATGACACAGCCCAAAGATCAGCAATACCTGAAGACTGGACTATTCTAGTTCAGTAAAGGCGGAAAACAAGGATTTTTTTTTTTTTACAAAGTAGCAGAAATTAGGTACAGAAACACAATAAATGCTTTAATTCGGCTAGGACACTTGAGTGTGTAGCCTACCAGTTAAACTAAGCAAAAACAAATTTTAAAAGTGCAAAATAACTCAGAAATACAGGCAGGAATGCGATAAAACAACTTTGCAGAGCTTATTTAGTTAAAGAAACAGAGAAGTCTATGTATACAGAAAAGCAGCTAAAACACACAAAAACTTCAGATGCAGTGCAACCTAGAGCACTTGAGTTGTAGCAATATTAAGGCAATTACAGTTATAATAAATGCTCTGAAATATACTCTATATTTCCAAAAAGTTTGAGAAGCACAGTCAGAACACAAGGAGGTTCAGGCAAAAAAAAAAGTTTTTTTTTTTTTTTTGAAATGGAAAAAGGAGAAACAGAAGGCCTTATCAAATGTTCTCTCTGTACTAGGTAGAATGAGCTAATGACACTAGACTGAGATGAGTGTCACAGATCAGATTTACAGTAGGGGCGGGCAACTGCAAAGCCACGAAGTATAAGACCAAAACACCAACTGGGCAGGAGGGTGGGGACAATAGCTTACAGCCAGTAGCACTAGAGAAAGCCACAAACAGATAAAGATTTGTGAAGATACAGAATGCTTTTAACTGCAGACAAATCAGTTACTTGTGCAGATTAGTTAATAGCAATAAAATACACTCGAAGACTAAAAAGCAGACAATAAAAGTGCTATATATTAATTGTTAAAAACAATAACCTGTATAAATAATCGAAAAAAAAAACAGGATACTTATATATCTCAGCTAACAGCTGCGGTCAACAACTCTTATCCACTATGCTCAGTGTGTATAGACAGAAACCCTATCAAAGTTAGGGCTTAAATACCAGAAGAACAACTTTTTTTTTACAAGAACACAAAAGAACCAGCCCCCACTCAGCAGACTATTAACACAATCTAGCCAAGTTAAAGAGAGGCTTCAGCTAGAAACAATAGCCTACAGCCAGTAGCACTAGAGAAAGCCACAAACAGATAAAGATTTGTAAAGATACAGAATGCTTTTAACTGCAGACAAATCAGTTACTTGTGCAGATAAGTTAATAGCAATAAAATACACTCAATGACTAAAGAGCAGACAATAAAAGTGCTATATATTAATTGTTAAAAACAATAATCTGTATAAATAATCGAAAAAAAACAGGATACTTATATATCTCAGCTAACAGCTGTGGTCAACAACTCTTTTCGACTCTGCTCAGTGTGTATAGAGAGAAACCCTATCAAAGTTAGGGCTTAAATACCAGAAGAACAACTTTTTTTTTACAAGAACACAAAAGAACCAGCCCCCACTCAGCAGACTATTAACACAATCTAGTCAAGTTAAAGAGAGGCTTCAGCTAGTAACAATAGCCTACAGCCAGTAGCACTAGAGAAAGCCACAAACAGATAAAGATTTGTAAAGATACAGAATGCTTTTAACTGCAGACAAATCAGTTACTTGTGCAGATTAGTTAATAGCAATAAAATACACTCGAAGACTAAAAAGCAGACAATAAAAGTGCTATATATTAATTGTTAAAAACAATAATCTGTATAAATAATCGAAAAAAAAAACAGGATACTTATATATCTCAGCTAACAGCTGCGGTCAACAACTCTTATCCACTCTGCTCAGTGTGTATAGACAGAAACCCTATCAAAGTTAGGGCTTAAATACCAGAAGAATAACTTTTTTTTTACAAGAACACAAAAGAACCAGCCCCCACTCAGCAGACTATTAACATCATTTAGCCAAGTTAAAGAGAGGCTTCAGCTAGAAACAATAGCCTACAGCCAGTAGCACTAGAAAAAGCCACAAACAGATAAAGATTTGTAAAGATACAGAATGCTTTTAACTGCAGACAAATCAGTTACTTGTGCAGATTAGTTAATAGCAATAAAATACACTCGAAGACAAAAAAGCAGACAATAGAAGTGCTATATATTAATTGTTAAAAACAATAATCTGTATAAATAATCGAAAAAAACAGGATACTTATATATCTCAGCTAACAGCTGCGGTCAACAACTCTTATCCACTCTGCTCAGTGTGTATAGACAGAAACCCTATCAAAGTTAGGGCTTAAATACCAGAAGAACAACGTTTTTTTTTACAAGAACACAAAAGAACCAGCCCCCACTCAGCAGACTATTAACACAATATAGCTAAGTTAAAGAGAGGCTTCAGCTAGAAACAATAGCCTACAGCTAGTAGCACTAGAGAAAGCCACAAACAGATAAAGATTTGTAAAGATACAGAATGCTTTTAACTGCAGACAAATCAGTTACTTGTGCAGATTAGTTAATAGCAATAAAATACACTTGAAGACTAAAAATCAGACAATAAAAGTGCTATACATTAATTGTTAAAAACAATAATCTGTATAAATAATCAAAAAAAACAGGATACTTATTTATCTCAGCTAACAGCTGCGGTCAACAACTCTTATCCACTCTGCTCAGTGTGTATTGACAGAAACCATATCAAAGTTAGGGCTTAAATACCAGAAGAACAACTTTTTTTTTACAAGAACACAGAAGAACCAGCTCCCACTCAGCAGACTATTAACACAATCTAGCCAAGTTAAAGAGAGGCTTCAGCTAGAAAAAATAGCCTACAGCCAGTAGCACTAGAGAAAGCCACAAACAGATAAAGATTTGTAAAGATACAGAATGCTTTTAACTGCAGACAAATCAGTTACTTGTGCAGATTAGTTAATAGCAATAAAATGCACTCAATGACTAAAAAGCAGACAATAAAAGTGCTATATATTAATTGTTAAAAACAATAATCTGTATAAATAATCGAAAAAAACAGGATACTTATATATCTCAGCTAACAGCTGCAGTCAACAACTCTTATCCACTCTGCTCAGTGTGTATAGACAGAAACCCTATCAAAGTTAGGGCTTAAATACCAGAAGAACAACTTTTTTTTACAAGAACACAAAAGAACCAGCCCCCACTCAGCAGACTATTAACACAATCTAGCCAAGTTAAAGAGAGGCTTCAGCTAGAAACAATAGCCTACAGACAGTAGCACTAGAGAAAGCCACAAACAGATAAAGATTTCTAAAGATACAGAATGCTTTTAACTGCAGACAAATCAGTTACTTGTGCAGATTAGTTAATAGCAATAAAATACACTCGAAGACTAAAAAGCAGACAATAAAAGTGCTATATATTAATTGTTAAAAACAATAATCTGTATAAATAATCGAAAAAAAACAGGATACCTATATATCTCAGCTAACAGCTGCGGTCAACAACTCTTATCCACTCTGCTCAGTGTGTATAGACAGAAACCCTATCAAATTAGGGCTTAAATACCAGAAGAACAACTTTTTTTTACAAGAACACAAAAGAACCAGTCCCCACTCAGCAGACTATTAACACAATCTAGCCAAGTTAAAGAGAGGCTTCAGCTAGAAACAATAGCCTACAGCCAGTAGCACTAGAGAAAGCCACAAACAGATAAAGATTTGTAAAGATACAGAATGCTTTTAACTGCAGACAAATCAGTTACTTGTACAGATTAGTTAATAGCAATAAAATACACTCAAAGACTAAAAAGCAGACAATGAAAGTGCTATATATTAATTGTTAAAAACAATAATCTGTATAAATAATCGAAAAAAAAACAGGATACTTATATATCTCAGCTAACAGCTGCGGTCAACAACTCTTATCCACTCTGCTCAGTGTGTATAGACAGAAATCCTATCAAAGTTAGGGCTTAAATACCAGAAGAACAAATTTTTTTTACAAGAACACAAAAGAACCAGCCCCCACTCAGCAGACTATTAACACAATCTAGCCAAGTTAAAGAGAGACTTCAGCTAGAAACAATAGCCTACAGCTAGTAGCACTAGAGAAAGCCACAAACAGATAAAGATTTGTAAAGATACAGAATGCTTTTAACTGCAGACAAATCAGTTACTTGTGCAGATTAGTTAATAGCAATAAAATACACTCAATGACTAAAAAGCAGACAATAAAAGTGCTATATATTAATTGTTAAAAACAATAATCTGTATAAATAATCGAAAAAAACAGGATACTTATATATCTCAGCTAACAGCTGCGGTCAACACCTCTTATCCACTCTGCTCAGTGTGTATAGACGGAAACCCTATCAAAGTTAGGGCTTAAATACCCGAAGAACAACTTTTTTTTTACAAGAACACAAAAGAACCAGCCCCCACTCAGCAGACTATTAACACAATCTAGCCAAGTTAAAGAGAGGCTTCAGCTAGAAACAATAGCCTACAGCCAGTAGCACTAGAGAAAGCCACAAACAGATAAAGATTTGTAAAGATACAGAATGCTTTTAATTACCGACAAAGCAGTTTGTGCAGATTAGTTAATAGCAATAAAATACACTCGAAGACTAAAAAGCAGACAATAAAAGTGCTATATATTAATTGTTAAAAACAATAATCTGTATAAATAATAAAAAAAAAAACAGGATACTTATATATCTCAGCTAACAGCTGCGGTCAACAGCTCTTATCCACTCTGCTCAGTGTGTATAGACAGAAACCCTACCAAAGTTAGGGCTTAAATACCAGAAGAACAACTTTTTTTTTTATATGAACACAAAAGAACCAGCCCCCACTCAGCAGACTATTAACACAATCTAGCCAAGTTAAAGACAGGCTTCAGCTAGAAACAATAGCCTACAGCCAGTAGCACTAGAGAAAGCCACAAACAGATAAAGATTTTTAAAGATGCAGAATGCTTTTAACTGCAGACAAATCAGTTCCTTGTGCAGATTAGTTAATAGCAATAAAATACACTTGAAGACTAAAAAGCAGACAATAAAAGTGCTATATATTAATTGTTAAAAACAATAATCTGTATAAATAATCGAAAAAAAAACAGGATACTTATATATCTCAGCTAACAGCTGCGGACAAAAAGTCTTATCCACTCTGCTCAGTGTGTATAGACCATACTCACCAGCTACAGGCTGCTGCCTTGGTGGTATACCAGAGGGACCTACATAAGAGGGTGAGAGATGCAAAGTTAGTGGCCACACCTGTGGCATTGCTACAGGGTGGGTGCAGCATTGCAATACATCAACAGTACATGTCCACAATACTACCATGTATCACATCTGTTTATCACTACTATGCAGCAACGAACTTTATTTATGGCATGTCAGATATGCATGATCTACCTGTACAGATGATGATGCATATGCAACAGTGGTCTACTGATGTGTCGTGTAGCCTTACCTACACGCTCCTCAGCCAGTGTGTGGGTAGCACCCACAACCACAATGGTGTACGGGAGTTGTTAGCTATGAAGATGGGCAGGTGCCACGAGGCTGGCTAGCAGCCCCTCAGCATGTGTCAGGGGGGATGGATGGCATGGCTTCCTCCTGTTGCGAGATGATCCCAGTGGACTGCAGCAGCACACTGATGAGCATTGTGAATCAGGTCAGAACAATGATGCCAGACCTGCTCATAACTGCGGTTGTGCATTCCGACATCATTGACCCTGTGTACTAGGTCATTCCACAGGATGGTCCACTCCTGTTGCTCATGGGTGGCCCGCCCAAACAAGAAAGGGTAGTGCTGGATTGGGTGGTTTACCACAATTACATTCTCAGGAGCTAAAATCGTAATAAAAACAGTTTGTCAGGATACACCACGAGAAGTCCAGTTATATCAAAAAAACTTCTTTTATTCCATAAAAAATGAGAGATAAGCGCTTTCGCGTGCTTAATGCACGCTTCTTCAGATCTACTACTACCATATTCTTACAGCCTTTTATATGGTTAAAATCAAACATTTAATTCAATTCAATCAGTGCATGATCACTTAATTAACCAATCAAATAATTAAAGATACATCATGGTTAAAGGCTTTCTAAGTCATCAATGCAACGTTTAAAATGTTTAAAAAACACAGTGTATCATTTTTATTCCATTTCTCTCATAATAAATCCTTATAAGTGGAGTATATATCTAAGATAAATATATTAAGGACTCTGCTGCCTATTCGACGTAACTTTACATCTGTAAGACTAGTAGAAACATTAAAAAATAAAAATAAAAATACAGAAAACAAATATCTATATGCAGCTTACTTAAAAATATGTATAGCTATAGCTATGAAGAATGTCACGCTGTTGTCCTGACTAATGTGATGTAGTGGAACAAGGCGTAGTTTTTACGTATTGAGACTATACATCCAACCAATTTCCTGTAACTACGTGACTAGTGACTAGAAACAAAAAACTAAGTTCAATGCAAACGTAAATATGAATAACCCAATGGCTCCCTTCACTCTGGAATAAAATCCCAGTCCAGGTTAGGCAGAGTCCCACATTGACTCTCTTCAAGAGGAATCTTGACGAGTGGATGGGAGATTGTAGGTTTACCCCGGCTATCACTTCTGTGTCACTGTTAGACAGAGGCACAGTATACTAACCTCAAAAAAAGGCATAGCAAAATTAATTTAAAATGGGTGGCGAAAGCCAAACACACTCTGGCTAGGCTTATAAATGCCCTAGGGCAGATAGCCTAGTATGAACCTATGAACCTATGGACCTATGAACAAAATAAACAGCCTCTGCAAGGCTCAAACCTAGGACCCTGCACCCCATAGCAATTTACCACTAAGCCATGTCAGATATACATAACCCTGATGTTTTCACAAACATATCATCCAGCACAGTCATTCAACAGTACAAGAAATGTAGCATAAGCAAAGCAACAATCCACAGAGTAAACGCTCGATCAGATAAATAATCTAGGCACATCCAACAAACAGCTGATAGAGCGATCAAGGCAGCTTATAACTTCTGTTCTTGCTGGGCAGAACAAGGGCCATTGGATACAGAGTGATTAAGGCACTTTTAAGCAGTTGTAAGCAGGTTTGTGCAGAGGTAAGCACTGCTAACTTCCGGTTACAGTTTTTTATACTGATTTAGCTTCTCAGTTGCTTAACCTGTGTAGGCATTGCTTACTCCCATGCAAACAGGCTTATACCCACTTACTGATGCTTAAAAGTGCTTACTCCCACTTACCCTGTGCTAATTTCTTTAAAAGAAAAGAAAAAAGGGTTGATAGGAAAGTGGTGAAAAAGGGGCACAAAGAGGGAAAGACAGCATGGGAAATAGGTAGGGATGTGCACAAAGGGTGTAGGGAAGGTCCATAGCTGCCCATTTCTTCTACAGCAACAGCTGTGCATATACACTAAATTTGGAGACAGATTTGGACACTTAAACCTCTGAGAGAGATGGGTGAGGAAATCAGTGGCATGATCCCAGACGTATAGGCTGCTAACAAGAAATACAACTGATTGTCACACATCTATAAGAAAAAAACCTGTCACTCTAGCAACTCCCCAAACTGTTATGAGAGTAATAAGCCAAGTATGTCCAATCTATACCCCCATGTTGTCAAGCTGTGACAAGAGTGTGTACAGTAACAGCTTCCTATACAGTTATATTATGTAGCATCGTGTGGGTGACAGTGATGAGTAATACCTTATTATTCAGAGCAACTGCAACACTAACAATGCCATACAATGCCAAAGTAAACAGTACCAAATAGCACACGCAACTGAGATGTGCACTGTTGTATTTTTAGCACACACAGCCATGGTTCGAATCCTTGGAGGGATAGAAGTCTGCATATACAATCATACCCCATAACTGTACAGATATGTCCAGAATGCCTAGTATATTAGCCCATATCTGCTGCCTGTCACTGTGTCCCCTTGGAAAATCAGTGGGAGAGATGGGTGAGGACAACAATAATATGTTGTAATGCCAATTAGACCAGATTACATGTGCTCAGTGGACATGTGTGCAGAATGGACAGATAAGTATGGGGTGTGATTTTTATTTTGGGAACCGATTGCCCTTTTTTTTCAGGTGAGAGTGGGATGTTGGGGAGGGATAGTAGGTATATTTGGGGAGGTAGGTTGGGTAGGTTAACAGACAAGACATACATGATGCATACAGGGGCAGTATATGACACATGTAGGGGTAAACACCTTGATAGGGAGGGGTGTTGGGAAATCAGAAGCGCATGAGCCCCCTAGTGGAAACAGTGGGACTGAGGTCCCCATGCATGGGCAGTCACCACTGCACTTTCACAACCCCAAAGGTGGTTGTGCTGGGGGCAGAGTCATAGAGTCAGGCCGACCCTCTAGTCATGATATGCGGCCCTCGAGCTGGCGTAGCAGATCTCCGACCTCCCTCTGGAGTTTGCTATGCACCACAACTCGGACTGGCAATGGGTGACAAGTTCCTGTCCGTGCCCGCTCCTGGGGGAGGGGCAAGCCCCATCCCCTGAGGTGGTTCCACCCAAAGGTGGTGCAAGGACCAATGGATGAGGAGGTCCCGGGTTGTGCCCGAGACATGCTGGTGCCCGGTACCATGGCCAGCAGAGGTGGGACAGGTGGGTCCACTGGGACCCGCATTCCCATACATGCTATGGTGTTTATGTTTTCTCAACATATGTGGGTTAGTAATAGTCAGCACATTCCAGGATTAGGTATAACAGCATGCATAGATATTCCCATTAACCCAGACACCAGATATGGAACAGTTGCATAGCAAACAGAACACATGCATATATGGGACCACAGTGGTAATAACAACAGCATTCAGGTACATTGATGGCACCATGCCACCAGTGTTGGAGTATTTCAACATAGCACATTCATAAAACAGATTTAAATAATTATCGAACAGTAGGACATATGTCCCAACATTACAGTGAAGTCATCATGTACCAATTGAGTTGGGTATTTAGTGTATTGTTGGAGATATGGTGGGGGGAGAGAAATATGTCAATTAACAACTAGTATATTCCTGTAGTTTGCATTACTTTCGTAGTCAGTGCTGTTATCTGTACCTTATAAGTATTAACACACTACTGTATTGCCTTAGTTTGGACAGTGATATGGCTGTCGACAACTATATACATGAACTGGTTTTATCTGCAGTATACACCTCTTACCTGGGGAGGAATTGTTTGTTAACACTGACTGTTTCTGCACATGCTCTCAGAATATAGGTTGATGTTATGCACATACCTGTCCATCTCTTTTTGCACGGACTCTGGCCATGTCTTGACCACATGCAGATGAATGGGGACATATGTAGACTATTTCCCTCTTCAACCTTTAGTGACTTACAACACTCTTATACATGATTTCCTAAACAGTTATATTATGTAGCACCATGTGTGTGACAGTGATGAGTAATACCTTATTATTCAGAGCAACTGCAACACTAACAATGCCATACAATACCAATGTAAACAGTACCAGTACAGGGTATTATTCTTGTATTTCTGGGCACAGTGTTCATATCTGATGGACCTGTGGGAGCAATGTTTGTTAGCACTACCTGAATGTTGCCACACAAAGTACCAGATTTCACATTAGTATTATGTACTTACATCTTACTCTGTTACTGTACACACTCTGGTCACAGCTTGACAACATGGAGGTGTAGATTGGACATACTTGGCTTATTACTCTCATAACAGTTTGGGGAGTTGCTAGAGTGACAGGTTTTTTCTTATAGATGTGTGACAATCAGTTGTATTTCATGTTTGCAGCCTATACGTCTGGGATCATCTCACTGATTACCCAAGGGGACACAGTGACAGGCAGCAGATATGGGCCAATATACTGGGCATTCTGGACATATCTGTACAGTTATGGGGTATGATTGTATATGCAGACTTCTACCCCTCCCAGGATTCGAACCATGGCTGTGTGTGCTAAAAATACAACAGTGCACATGTCAGTTGCGTGTGCTATTTGGATTTTGTTATCTGTTTTTTCACTGTTTTCTGTCTATGTCCCTCTCAGTTGTACTAGCTGACCTCTGGGGATTACACCAGTCATATACAGACATTCCTACATATTTTTTATTTATGTGGCACAGTGTGGTTAACAGTGTTTAATACAACAGTACTATTAAGTGATTGCATATCTACATTACCATATGATAGCAGAGTAAACACATGCAGTACAGCAGTTAGACCTTCATTGTCAGGCTATTATGCTTTTATTTACATACAACCTATATGAGACTCTTCCTGTCATATTTTCTGGTGTATGCAGTACTTGCCTTAAACAATACAGGTTTTATACAGGCAATTAACTTACTAATACTGTTAGATTTATTTCCTATGACAGTACATGCAAGAGTATTACTAACCTGCCTCGTGTCACAACCTGTCCAAGCGACATCAATGGGTCTTCTGGTTCACAGCCCACTCACTTGCCACTGTGAAGGACATAAGAGGAATATTTAGCCATATCTATCCATAATATACATAAGCTGGAAATTATTAAACATGTAGTGGAGTGATACATACACACTACTGGGACCTCCCCTCTCATCATAGCCACTTGGATCCACTGATCCAAGAGATCCACCTTTTGCCGCTTCAGGTAGGCATAGTGATGCCTGACCTGCTCACCAGTTCAGGGTATGCCAGTGACACTGGTGAGGTCACGGGCAAGATGGTCCCAGGCTTCCGCTTTATATTGGGAACCCTGGTACTGGCCCTGCAGCAGTCTCTGCTCATGGTCTTTGACGAGGAGTCCTTCCATGATTCTGGACATCTTAATGCCCCAGCTCTGCACCCAAAAGCCCACACCCTCTCCCATTCCAGACATGGTGCCTGCAAGGGAAAGCTACAACCAGTTATGAGATGTATTCCCACCTGTTTGGTTTAAATAGGGCCGATTTCCCACACTTTGCCATGATTGGATGGTTTTGAAAAGGCTAAGCTATTGGCAAACCTGTTTACCTAAGTTTGGCATTGTTTAAAGGGGTATACCAATGGGCAAATTGAGTTAGCTAGCCTACACATTGCTTACACCTAATAAGCTGGCCTGTGCAATGCTTAGCATTGCTTAATATTTACTTTGCATTATATTTGCTTTTTGGCATTGATTTATTATTCATTACATGTTTTATATATATATATATATATATATATATATATATATATATATATATATATATATGTGTGTGTGTGTGTGTCTGATATCCATTATTCATGTATATGTACACTGTATGGGGTCCTTGTGTTTATTACGGGACTTCAATACTTTATTACAATTACACCTCACATCTGGGCTTACTGCAGTACTCCAGTTCACATATTTATGTTATGTAGTAGGTTATAGAACATAAGACTGCATATAGATTCCTTTTACAAGTTCACTTTGTTTTTACTATAGTGAGGAATTGTTTGGTGATACCTTAATCTTACGTACTGCTGTGATGGCTTAGTGGTTAACTACTGTGACTATAGTATACAGGGTCATGTGTTCAAGACCTGCAAAAGTTGTTTAATTTGTTTCTGGGCAGAACACCAGCTGTTACATACAGAGTGATTAAGGCACTTTTAAGCACTTGTAAGTGGTTTGAGTGGGTTTGCGTGAGAGGAAGCAATGTTAACCTCTGGTTAAATATGCTTACAGAGAGCTAGCTTCAATATTGCTTAACCTGTGTGCGCATTGCTTACTCCCCATGCAAACAGGCTTAATCCCGCTTACTAGTGCTTATATATGCTTACTCCCACTTACTACTGCTTAATTATGCTTACACTTGCTTACTAGTGCTTACTCCCGCTTACCACTGCACTAATTTAGACAGTAATGTCTAATGGTTCTTGGGAAGATAGGGGATTTGGAAGCTGTATGGAGTTATCATTCATTACACATTTTACCTTACATTTGTATCCATGATTCCTGTGTACATATACTGTATAGGGCACATGTGATTATCTGTGGACATTACAACATTATGACACTGACACCTCACATCTGCATTTAATGCAGTACTCCAGTTCACAAATTTATGGTATTTCGTAGGTTATGCAACTAAAAATTTTGGTCATAAAGTGATTTGACATGGAAAGTGCTGCAATGGGACTTGAACCGGGAATGACTGGTCATAAGGTGAATGTTCTGCTCACTACACTAGTTCTGTACTGCTTCATTTGCATATATGTTGCTTTTTATCCTCTTGTGCCATTTAACTGCTGCATTAACCATAGCTAAGCGATGGGCAAATCCATGCACCTATGGTTAAATTTATTCTGTTTCATAAAAAAAAATCTTTATATTTGTTGTTTTAACTATTGCTCTTGTACACGTAGGGGGATGTTGCTGGGGGTATGCATACACCTATGAGCAGACTCACTCATTCTTTTTGGACTTGTCTGCTGTTCTTCATTGCAGGGGCGTGTATATTCTGAGAGCTCTGCTCTCAGACATGCCCCGTGCACTCTTACACACTCCGTGTAAGATTAAAAGCTCAGGCAGTGCAACTTTATTAATATGCATGGCACGCTGCCATCATGTTCCTAAATGGACACTTCCATGCATAACTAAGCTAGTCCTGCATGGAAGGATAGTAAATCTGGGGGAATATTTTATATATGCTAAGTGCTTTTCATTTGATTAAAACAATAAACGTCATCAGACAACCTGATGAAGTTTGTTATTTTAATCAAACAAAATGCACTTAACATATATTAAATATGGAGTTGTTGATATCTGTACCATGCTGTTTTTTGTTTATCTGCATATATTTTAAGTGTTTTCACCTGTGCTGAGATTTTTAGTTTATTTGTGATAGTGCATGATAGATCCTGATCCTTTCTCATACTGTGCATTGCTTTTTTCGCGTCCATCTTTCTAAGTATTTTTGTTGATCTGTTCCATCTTCTATACTCTTCTAACAGTAACACATCTTGTCTTAATTGCTTTATAGTTTTGTCTATTCAATACTTCCATGATGCTGTATGATTTCTCCCCTTCCTTTCCCTTACTACCCTGTGTTCTTGTGGTAGAACCTTATCAGTTATTAATTTAGCTGCCCAGTAACAGTTTCCTGTTCCATCTCTTGCTATCCAGCTTCAAGTCAACGTTTGTACTGGTTTCCTGTGGAAGGCTCCAGAATATTTCCATATGGCACCTAACCAATTCCTTCCTGTTCCACTGGTTTCCCCTTAAACTGGATGTACATTGCTCTATCTTGTTGTGGCACTTTCTGAATTAGATTTTCTACAATGAATCCTTCATTTTGCAGGTACTCCATAACCTCAGTTTCCATTACTTCAACTTCTCCATTACTAATCCCCTTTTCTACTTTTCCTCTTTGTTTTCTTATTTTTTTGTATTGTAAAGTTTTCCATGTCCGGATTCTTTTGCCTGTATTTCTCTTCAAATACCTTCGGTGCTGCTCTTCTTTGTATTGATTCATTTGGCGTTCTCCTTTCCATGGATATTACACTGTATTAAAGCTTTTTTCCTGTCTGTATTTCTTCTTCAAATGTCTCCTGATCTTCCTGTTTCCTCCTTACTTTGGTGACTTGTTCCATCATGCTGTAATATAACCTGTGTTAGACCTTCTACTCCAAATCCTTCACTTTGCAGGCACTCCATAACTTCCACTTCTATTTTTTAACTTCTGTTTTACTAATCTTCTCTTCTACATTCCCTCTTTGTGATATTATTTTTTTATTGTGAAATGTTCCATATCTGGATGCCTTTGCCTGTATATCTCTTTGAATATCTTTGGGGCTGCCTTCTTTATATTGATTAATTTGGCTTTTGCCTTTGCATAAATATTGCACCATACTTTATTTATTTATTTATTTATTTATTGCATTTGTTTACCAGGAAGGTCCACTAGTCCTAGGTGAGCCCATTTTCAGTGGATGCCCGGGGAGAAAAGCTCCACATACAATTAGCAAGTAGATACAAGTACTAATACATACCAGAGTAGGCAAAAAATTATACAGTAGCAAGCTTGGACATACACTTAATAAATATTATATAGTAACAAGCTTGGACATACACTTAATAAATATTATATAGTAACAAGCTTGGACACACACTTAATAAATATTATATAGTAACAAGCTTGGACACACACTTAATAAATATTATATAGTAACAAGCTTGGACACACACTTAATAAATATTATATAGTAACAAGCTTGGACACACACTTAATAAATATTATATAGTAACAAGCTTGGACACACACTTAATAAATATTATATAGTAACAAGCTTGGACACACACTTAATAAATATTATATAGTAACAAGCTTGGACACACACTTAATAAATATTATATAGTAACAAGCTTGGACACACACTTAATAAATATTATATAGTAACAAGCTTGGACACACACTTAATAAATATTATATAGTAACAAGCTTGGGCACACACTTAATAAATATTATATAGTAACAAGCTTGGACACACACTTAATAAATATTATATAGTAACAAGCTTGGACACACACTTAATAAATATTATATAGTAACAAGCTTGGACACACACTTAATAAATATTATATAGTAACAAGCTTGGACACACACTTAATAAATATTATATAGTAACAAGCTTGGACACACACTTAATAAATATTATATAGTAACAAGCTTGGACACACACTTAATAAATATTATATAGTAACAAGCTTGGACATACACTTAATAAATATTATATAGTAACAAGCTTGGACATACACTTAATAAATATTATATAGTAACAAGCTTGGACACACACTTAATAAATATTATATAGTAACAAGCTTGGACACACACTTAATAAATATTATATAGTAACAAGCTTGGACACACACTTAATAAATATTATATAGTAACAAGCTTGGACATACACTTAATAAATATTATATAGTAACAAGCTTGGACACACACTTAATAAATATTATATAGTAACAAGCTTGGACACACACTTAATAAATATTATATAGTAACAAGCTTGGACACACACTTAATAAATATTATATAGTAACAAGCTTGGACACACACTTAATAAATATTATATAGTAACAAGCTTGGACATACACTTAATAAATATTATATAGTAACAAGCTTGGACACACACTTAATAAATATTATATAGTAACAAGCTTGGACACACACTTAATAAATATTATATAGTAACAAGCTTGGACACACACTTAATAAATATTATATAGTAACAAGCTTGGACACACACTTAATAAATATTATATAGTAACAAGCTTGGACACACACTTAATAAATATTATATAGTAACAAGCTTGGACACACACTTAATAAATATTATATAGTAACAAGCTTGGACACACACTTAATAAATATTATATAGTAACAAGCTTGGACACACACTTAATACATATTATATAGTAACAAGCTTGGACACACACTTAATAAATATTATATAGTAACAAGCTTGGACACACACTTAATACATATTATATAGTAACAAGCTTGGACACACACTTAATAAATATTATATAGTAACAAGCTTGGACACACACTTAATAAATATTATATAGTAACAAGCTTGGACACACACTTAATAAATATTATATAGTAACAAGCTTGGACACACACTTAATAAATATTATATAGTAACAAGCTTGGACATACACTTAATAAATATTATATAGTAACAAGCTTGGACACACACTTAATAAATATTATATAGTAACAAGCTTGGACATACACTTAATAAATATTATATAGTAACAAGCTTGGACACACACTTAATAAATATTATATAGTAACAAGCTTGGACACACACTTAATAAATATTATATAGTAACAAGCTTGGACATACACTTAATAAATATTATATAGTAACAAGCCTGGACACACACTTAATAAATATTATATAGTAACAAGCTTGGACACACACTTAATAAATATTATATAGTAACAAGCTTGGACACACACTTAATAAATATTATATAGTAACAAGCTTGGACACACACTTAATAAATATTATATAGTAACAAGCTTGGACATACACTTAATAAATATTATATAGTAACAAGCTTGGACATACACTTAATAAATATTATATAGTAACAAGCTTGGACATACACTTAATAAACATTATATAGTAACAAGCTTGGACATACACTTAATAAATATTATATAGTAACAAGCTTGGACACACACTTAATAAATATTATATAGTAACAAGCTTGGACACACACTTAATAAATATTATATAGTAACAAGCTTGGACACACACTTAATAAATATTATATAGTAACAAGCTTGGACACACACTTAATAAATATTATATAGTAACAAGCTTGGACACACACTTAATAAATATTATATAGTAACAAGCTTGGACACACACTTAATAAATATTATATAGTAACAAGCTTGGACACACACTTAATAAATATTATATAGTAACAAGCTTGGACACACACTTAATAAATATTATATAGTAACAAGCTTGGACACACACTTAATAAATATTATATAGTAACAAGCTTGGACACACACTTAATAAATATTATATAGTAACAAGCTTGGACATACACTTAATAAATATTATATAGTAACAAGCTTGGACATACACTTAATAAATATTATATAGTAACAAGCTTGGACATACACATAAATATTATATAGTAACAAGCTTGGACATACACATAAATATTATATAGTAACAAGCTTGGACATACACATAAATATTATATAGTAACAAGCTTGGACACACACTTAACAAGTCAGCTGCAAATTACAAATACATACCAGAGCTAACTTGTATTATACAGTAGCAAGCTTGGACATGGTATGAGCAAAAGGCTCAGATTATATATGTTCATTAATAATAATAATAATAATAATTATTATTATGTTATAATTATATTATAATAATATAATAATAATTATTATATTATACGTATATTATAATAATATATTATAATAATAATTATATATGTTCATTAATAATATTGTGCCTGTATCTAAAGGTAACATGTACCTAAGCAATTACACCTGCTCTCTAGCATGAAACATAACTGTAAATTGTTCTTCTTTTCTATATTGTATCTGTATCTAAACTTTGTAACATGGAGCTTTTCTCCCTGGGCCTCCACTGAAAATGGGCTCTCTGAGTCCAGTGGACATCCCTGGTCATCAAACTGGAAATAAAAAAATAAATAAATATACCTACTACTGTACTCTACACTCTTTCTTTCCCATAACTATATCATTTTTTATACTTTTCAAACATCTGAGGTTTTGTTGGTTATATTTTTGCACTTTCTCAGATGCTTCGTTTTCCAAACAGATCAAAGTTTTTTAGTCTATGTACTGTTTTTCACAAATCTGTTGTATTAATGAACCCAAAATTTTACTTGAGGCTTCTGACAGTTTTTCTTTTTGAAGTATTTTTCTTTCCTCTATTTCCTCTAATTTTTCTCTTAATCTTTTTGTCTATCTTATGTCTGGAAGTTCTGGGCTTTTGCATAACAGTAACAATACATAATTTCTTTCTTATTCTCAATAGCTCACTCTATCAACTTTATGGCTCTTCTTTGGCCTATCAGCTTTTGCGATTTTTGTGGACTGCTACTTCCTTCTACTATGATGGGGGGGGGTCATCCTCCCCCTGGGCCTAGCCGGGACCCATTGTAGGAATGTTTTCATATTTTGAGGATTCTATACTGTCATTTTTTCCAGTCCTGGCACCAGTATGCCCACCAGGATTGGGCACTTTTTTTATCCTGGGTCTTGCGCACCCAGCTATCCTTTTTAATTATTGACTTACGTCTGTCCATGATATACTGTATGCTATATAAACACAGTCTGTACATCTGTGTCATCTTGGTGAGATTTTGTGAAAAACAGAGTCCATCTCATGAAGGCACTCACCAAGAACTTGAGGATAAATTCAGTTTCAGCAATACTACTCTCCTTTGCTTGCTGGCTTATCTTCTCTCAAGTCCGACCCTGGTTTGAAACGCAAATGTCCATAAACGTGTGCTGAGTTTAAAAAAAGGCATTTGAGATAAATCATTTTTATATATCTATAACTTTTTAACATTTTTTACATCTAAACAGTCAGTATTTTATGTCAGTAGTTCAAATGCATTTTTATGGTTACATTGATGTCATAGTTATAATTTGTGTGTTGGAATCTGGTGATTAGTAGTTGTGATTCACTTTTCCTTTTACTATTTACTTTTAGAATATTTTTCCATTCTGGTGAAGTCTTATGAAGGAGGAAAAGTTCTTTACAGCAGATACATTTTAAGAAGATTGCTATTTTGGTTTGATAATTCAGTTTTGGTGTTTTATTTGTATTTTTTTCTTTACAATGTAGATCCAGTTTTGGATTTTTTTAAGCTCTGCCAAAACCTTTTAAACCAGATGCCAGCATACATGTATATATATATATATATATATATATATATATATATATATATATATATATATATGTATAGGGCTCTTACATCAGCTATCCATAACATCAAAATCCATACAGTTAAACCTGTCCTAGTGACATTTTGCAACATAAAAATATTGTATCATGCACACTCCCTGCCAAATATATGTACCTACTCTGAGATTGCACTACAATGGGGAAAGGGCTGAATTCCCTGATTCTCATTATATCATAGCCTCAGTACAAATAGTTAAAAATTTTGGAACATTGATCATATGTAGTTTGACATTACGAAACTTTGAAAAGTGGTTTGCAATGGTTTGGAGTATTCACTTGAAATCCAACATATAGTACGCTGGAGACAATATGCATATGTACAAGGGGCAGAGCTTTAGTAGTGCAACAGAGAGCTTCAAAATTTGCATTTTTTAAATTACAGTTTATTTTTTATGTTTGGGTCTTGCAGTTTTGTTTCTAATGCTTGCTTACAGAGACTCTTGTAAACTACATGCCTCTAGGCCAAGGATAGGCTGAAAAGTTGATTAATATTTGTATACTTACCCAGTTAATGAGTAAATAAATATATACTGACATGGAAAGTTTGTAAAGTGATCAAATGTCTTATTATTACATTTATTGGAGGGTGCCATGGGATAAAAACAAGTCAGTATCATTTATCTGTTTATTTATCTTTTGTTGACAGGCTTAGTTACATTAAGCTGGTGACAACTTTTTAAGGAAGACTTGAGGTAGAGTTTCTACTGCTAGGAGAAATTTGGCCAGGGCATAGTCAAATCCCCTAATCATTTCAAGAGGTGCTATGGGATCTTTTATATCCACCTGACCTACCACCAACTCAAGAAGATGGGAACTGAGTTTAATATGTCATCCAAAGGATGACACTCTAAAGAGTGTAGCACTCCTTTAATGCTGAACTATAGTGGCAGCAGTCCAATTAAATGGAATGGTGATATTCATATAATGTGCTGCTTTTCACTAACTGTATGCATATTTGCAGTTCAAATGAATGGAGAATGTTGTTGTGCCCTAAATAATACCTATACCCATCTTCATTTAATGTTTTTACTACTAATGAGGATCTCCTGGCACAGGTATGGTCTCTTCAGTATTTGTTATACATTGTAATTGGTCTTTTATTATCCTGTTAAGTTGCTTTGCCTCTTATACCAAGACTATGCTGTTTTCACATATATGAGCCTATCAAAATCTAGTCACTGTTAACAAGACCACATATAGTTCTAACAATTTACTTTTCTGAGTTTTGTCTAAATAACTTTCCATAGCTCTGACTACATGTTGTTTTAAAGCATTAATGCCTGGCATTTTGAAATGGTGCTTTTCTGCTTTTTATATTCCTGTATAGCAGTAATGCACTTCATTTTGTATGTATCTAAAAGGCACAGACGTACATCTTCTGTGAGATGTAAGAAATATATATTTTAAAATTTAGGAACAGCAAACAGAAGAAAAACATTTTTTTACCCTTGTCTAGTCAACTAAAAGGCAAATGTTGCAATTTCAAGCAATGATATCCATAGTGTTATACCAATCAATGACTTCTGGGGAGAAGTAAATCTGACTGTTTATCAAAACTGTGTTGATGACCATCGCCAGCAAGGAGTGTGCATGTCTACAGGTATACATAGGTTATGAGGCCTACCTAGACAGCAGAAAGGGACTTTTAGTTTTTAGTTTAAATCAAAATGGTGTACCAGATTACCAGTTTCTGAGACATATCAGTATAGCCACACCTTAGAAAGAATGCTACCTGGCCAACTGTTCCACTTATTTATCCATATTAGTAAGTAGCAGTTTTAAATTTCTAAGGTTATTAAGAGAAGAATGATGGTAGAATGTCTGCATGGACAAGGACAAATTCTGTTCTTTTTAGTGATAAAATGCAGTGTTTCACTGATCACTATATAGTAAGAACAGTATATACTTTCTATCCAAATGTTAGGCTATTTGAACAAATATATGTAAACAAAGATATGTTTTCTGCCATGTAAGACCTTCTGGATTTGATCATGTTATGGTAACTACGATATGGACTGTCTTTTCCTCCTGCTTCACCCTGTCCATCATATCTCATACTGAAATTTCAGACTTTTTAGAGTTTGCTGTAGACTATTGCTATTTGTTTCCCAAGTTAGCTTAACCTGCATATAAATCTGCATCCACAACTTTCTTAGCATCTTGTGGTATTCAGTAAATTTTAAAGTTGCAATTAAAAGGTGCGCTCTGGCTGTATAGCTCCTACTCCTTATCAGCGTTAACCATACTTTGACTTGGGGATAGGGTCCATTCCAGTCATGGTACTAGAAACCCAAAAGACTTGGGAAAATTAAACTGATGGAGAGTAGACTGCCTCACAGATGTCTTCATTTGCACATTTCTCTAACACCATGCTCTGCTTGTAACACACCCATTGTCTCTAAAGAAATAATTAGGCAGCTATTTCACCAGTAATATAATTACCTCTCTCATGGGCACTTTATGTGCATTATCATGTTGTTCTGATTCATGCGCAATCAGTGAGTAAAACTATATGTAATGAAGGATACTGCTAAGTAAAATACAAGGAACTAATTCTGTTTGTCCCATTTTGTAAGACAAATCACAGAATGACAGCTAGGTGTTCTGTAGCACAATTAACAAAGCTGTGACAAGTATGTCTGCGCTGCAAAAATCCCATTGCTGATACCTGTTATTATCATTTATTTGTTTGTTTGTTTCTAGTAACACGCATCCATGCTTGAAAGCATACTTGTTGTGTAATTCAGAATTACTAGAGAATTAAATTCAAGCATTAGCCCTAATCTCTGGCCAAAGAAATTATTTCATAATTGCAGAATAGCCTTATTATTGAAACTCATGTAGCAATGGACATTGATTGCTTGCATTTGCAAACTATATGACATAGCTGAATTAGTCCAAAGAAGCAATGCACAACATACCTTTTATGCTATGACAAAACTGATTATGTGGTGTTGCTTAAAGTAGTGAATGTCTAAGGAAGCCGTGGCTAACCGTATCTTGTATGACATTGTGCTGTTTAATTATTGCATGCAGAATTCTGATCCATTTGTTAACAAGTGGCAAGCAGCATCAGAAGCTACAGGAGCAGCACCTAAGAATTGATCATTTTTGTCCTACCACACTGCCTCTCAAACATTTTTACTATTTTGTATTACACAGTAGTCTTAAAAGGGGCACCACAGTGTAATGTAAATAAAGGAGGAAATCAAGGTCAGTTAGAACAGATCCAAACAGGACTATGGCAAACTTATTAAAGTATCTGGTAATAAAACTGTTTTAAGGACTTACTGTATTATGATCCATTTCTTAGAATATGCCAAGACATTTTGCAACAGATGAAAATTAAGTTTAACACTAAATAACTAGGGCAATGCTGCAAAGTTCTGTATCTGTAGAAGATGCTTTTTTATGCAAAGTGCTTGAATTTGTGTTTCTCATCAGTGTCAATGAATGCATAGTTCTTTTAACTGCTGTATTTTAAGATACGCTACTCAATATGCTTTGACACTACACCATCTAGCAACTTAATTCGTCACAAATGCCAAGAATGGGGATGCTCGAATGTAAAGTCCTGAAGCAGTTAAAGCAGCTTTCACCTTTGCTGCACTTAGAGTAAAAGAAATCTAAAGATCTTGTAGAAGTGGCAGGCTGGCAGGCCAGAAACATAACATTTGTGCAATCACTCGGATACAAGTAGCACCACTAAAAATTGCCTTCATATATCAGCTTATGGTTTATACGCAGTGGCAGAGAGGACACTAAAAGGTCAGCTGAAAAAACATATATATGTCAAGTTTGGTGCAGTGACTCAAGGGGCGTAAGAAGACATGATCTGAGAAAGGTTCTATTGGGACTGGATAAAGTGTTTGATGGGGCAGGTTTTCTTATAAGAAGCTGCTTGCAAGCGTCAGCATTGAAGCTAAGGTATATACTCATGCTAACCTCTTTCTGTGACCCCTGGTGACAAGACAGATAGCTCCATTCATCTGTGGTTGAGCAATAGAGACTTGCTGCATTTTTCACTTGGAGCCCTGGGTGTATTTGTTTGTTGAGAGGAATGTCAGGGTTGTGAATTCTCTGATCAGTCATGTGGGTATACTGTCATTAGGAACAAGAAGAAATCTAAAACCTGGGATATATGTCTGTGCCTTGAAGGTGCCAGGAAAAAAAAAATCTAATTCATCCCAAAACAAAGGGGACATGAACCAAGCAGGGGCATGTGTAAATGTTTAAACTATTAATATATTTTTTTTCACCAGTACTGCTTTATGAAAGGATAATTACTTTTATCTGGAGATATAACATGCATATGCA